>NW_007789550.1:0-2136 GCF_000696425.1 Galeopterus variegatus
AACATGCAAAGATTGCATATTGGTCCTTTTATATTTAATAGGAGGAAACGCATTCAAATCAATTCATTTTGGCAAAGATCAGTTTAATATATATATGCACATGTATTCGTGAAAAAAATATGTTAGAATGCATAGTTTTGTGACTGGTTTCAACTAATACACTTTTAATTATTTTTGAACCATATATTAGGACTATGTTATGATGTGTTAGCATTTGTCTATACATATGGAACTTGTGAAGGTGGACCTGGACAAAAGGAAGAAGATTTGAGGAGGTAATTCCAATTAATCAATGGCATAGTGTTCCTTAATAAGAAGACATTGCATAATGTTTACAAAGTAAAGTAAGGAAGTACAGATTGACCGTATTATGACCATTCAAGAGCCCTGAAGACTGCAGAGGGAGAGAGGGCGTGAGCAGAAGATTTAGTAACTGGGATATATCAGGGCTGTTCTACCAAGGGACAAAGAACAGATTACTAACAAATATGAATGAGATACATCTATTATATTCAATGTCTGACTGAATGTTTGAGTAATGATAGATCAAAGACACCACAAAAGTTTGGGGAAAAGTATAACAGGATAAAGATGACCCAATGGATGATGGAAAAGTTCTGTAAAGAGAAAGCATTTTAACTAAAATACTTCCACAATGATGTTACTATATTAATTATGATTATATCATGAATAAGGATAAAAAATTTTTTTTTTTTGTCTTTTGTCTTTTATCCGTGTCTGGCAACGGATCGCAACCCTCAGTGTTGCCCCCGTACTGGACCGGGGACCGGCAACGGGATTGCAAGCCTCGGTGTTGCTCCCGCGCCTCGCTCAGCCAGTGAGCGGGAACCGGTCTGTATGTGGGATCCGAACCCTCGGGCGGGAGCGCCGCCGCGCTTCCCAAGCGGCGCACTATCCAGTGCGCCACCGGGCCGGCCCTGATGTTACTATTTTAATTATGATTATATCATGAATAAGGATAAAAAAATGAAAGTAACTTCTGAAGAGATTAGAGAATGAGCAATATTGTTTTCCTAAAAATTAATATATAATAATACAGAAGAAGATTATTTTGGATCATTCACTTATTCAAAATATATGAGGGTACTTCAAATATATGGGGAAAAATATAATTAAACAGTTCTTCCCATGATCTTTTTGATGGCCTCTAGTATTTGAGTGCGTACTGTATGCCAGCCACAATTCCAGGAGTTGATTATGGAGTTATAGACAATACAGAGCCTTCTATTATAAGGAAAGACAATCAATTTAAAAGTCAGTAAATAAGACGTTAGGAAAAGAAAACAAAATAAGCTAGTGAGATATAGAGTTGTACTGTTTGAGGGGGACAGAGCACAAGGGACATGGTGCTTTGAAGGTTGTGGTTAAGGAAAGCCTCCTTGATGTGGGATTTGAGCTGAGACCAGCAAGATGGGAAGAGGTTGCAATGAAAAATCCTGGAGTAAAAGAGTTCTGCACAAAGGGAATATGCTCTAAGATGAAAAAAGCTTGGTATGGTCAAGAGAGAAGGAAGGTCAGTGTGAGCAGAGCACAGTGGATATGAGGGAGCCTGGAGTGAGTTTTGCTCAGAAAGGTTGGCAGGGACCAGATGATGTCAGGACTGGTAAGCCATGGAGAGGAGTTTGGAATTTATTCTAATTTTATTTTATTTTATTTTATTTTGTTAATACTAATGTGAATACATTTTTATTTGGTTACTGTTATTTCTTTTTTGTATATATCGAAACATAATTACATATTTGTGAGGTATTGAGTTGAATATCAATACTTCTGTACAATATCTGATGATCAAATCAGGATAATTAATATACTCATTATTACAAAATGTATTCATTCTTTATTCTAATTTTAGTTGGGGGCCATTGAAGGGTCCTTGCTAAGGAAATGATAGGCCTGATTGCACTGGCTGTGATATGGATACTGGACTGCAGGAAATAATGGAAGATTAGAGCCCAGTTAGGCAGCCATCCTAGTAGACCAGATAAGTACTGAGGATGCAGGTAAGTGAGGGTGGTGAGAAGTGCCAGGTTTGAGGTACATTGTGGGGATATAAGTGAGAGGACATGCTGAAGAATTTTATGCAGGAAGATAGGAAAATAATGCTTTGGCTTGACT
>NW_007789551.1:0-2136 GCF_000696425.1 Galeopterus variegatus
CCACATATTTAATTTCTACTCTGTGCCAGGCAATGATCAAGTATCCGATAAATTACTTTCTCCTCACCTCAATGGACATGGTATTCCAGTGATAGAGAAAAGATAAAAATCTTTTAAAGAAACACATAAGCAGGATAATTGCATATTGTAACAAGTATAATAAGTCAATTAAACAATAAAATACACTAGGATAACCTGGAAGAGTAACTTCACATGAAGTGATAAGGGAAGACCTCACGAGAGTGAGATTTGAAGTGAAACTTAAAGGATCAGAAATAACCAGGAATATAATGCATCACAGGAATAATATTTCAGGATTCAAAGCAAAAGTGAATATGTTAAAAATGCTGCTCTAAGGTATAAAATAACTTTAAAAAAATAAGTTTTTTTTTTCTTTTTGGGGGGGTGCTTAATAGAGGAAACTGTGGTTTATAATCGGGAAGGGGAGAATTAGTAGAATCAGATAATATAAGTCTTCAATAAATATTTGAATTTCATTCCAAGTGAATTGTAAGCCATGAAGAAATTTTAAGTAGGTGAATAACACTATTAGCTTTAAGTTTTAAAAAACAGCACTCTTGTTGTTGTGAAGATAACAAATAACTGGATTAGAAAATGCTAGAGGTTGGGCATCAGTGGATATTTTTCAAAACTGAGGTAAGCAGTTTTTGCGGGATACCTGGTACTAGATAATGTTGACTGGGGCCAAAGTGGAGAAGGTGGAAATGGAGAGAAGATGATAAATTTGACAGCTGGCAGTAGAAACAAGATGATCTCCTGAACATAAATTATTTAATGAATTACATGAGAGATATATGAGGGTGTGATAGATGAGAAGTAAACAAAGGCTTTTGTGGATTTTTTTCTTTCTGCAATCGGACCAATGGCTACCATATTTTTTGAATATTAATGGATGTAGTTAAAGATGGAGTGGTCAAAGTGGTATTTTGAACATATTATACTTTAGGTGCTCATGAAACATTTAGATGATGATTTAAGCAAGCTAATATTTAAGTCTGGAGCATGTTGTTGTGGGTAGGCTTGCTGTTGCTTGAGAAACATCAACCTCGAGAGTAATACAATATTTTATTTTTCATCTATTTCAAGATATGCTTTTCTTTTTTTAATTTGTAACCATAATTCCTTATATGTTCCATATTCAAACTGCATCTTTTTCCACTGAAGGTCAAACCTTTCTATCTCCAAACAATATACTACAGAATATTACTTCTCAGTCTGCTTCCATGCTTCTTTCTTATCTTGCTTTCTCTTGGTCTGCAATTTTCAATATTCTGTCTGCAAATTTCATTCTCTCCATTGTTTCTTTTGGTAAACGTATCACCTGTCAGACAAAGGTAATGTTTGCATATTGTATCAGCTTCTCTGTTTCCGCTGAAACCTAGTGTGTTGCTAGTTTTAACTTTTATTTGAAAATGCAACAATATTTTTTTAAAGCAACCGTTTAAAATCACAGATATTAAATTCATCATCTATTTTTTTCTTTCAAAATTCCAGGTTATGTTGTTTCTTAACTTCTATACATACTTCCCCATTCTATTCACCCTCCTCTTCGGACTTCCTTAGGTCAAACCTTCTTTAACAATGTCACTGACTATGGTATCCTTCCTAGTCACCATGTCATGATTTTTTCAGATTGACTCATAGCCTTGACAGCCATTAAGGTTTTTTAAGTAGTTAAGATGTGTAATCAGAGCTATTCTTTAGAATAATCAAAACATGGCCTCATTTTCAATGCATCCCACCATCAGGTCCTTATCACTTTTCTAGTCATGCACCTTACCAGACACACACTGAAGATAAAGTTTCATCTCTGACCCTCTGTGTCTTTATTCATATTGATTCTTCTGTGATTACTCCATGTTTTTAGAGAGGTAGCGTCTTATCTTAAAGAAGTTTGCCCAGCACTTGCAGCAGTGGCCCTATGCATTCAGAAATGAAAATCAACGTAGTGTCAAAGGAAACTAAAAACTTGAATTCTGTAGTATTAAGAATGTCATTTCTGGTCATTCTCTAGGATGTTTTTTTTTTTTTTTTCATGAATACTAATAATTAAGTTGGAGAATAGAAAGATAGGTGAGTTGTCTTTAAATTAGCACCAGTGTTTTATGGCTAATG
>NW_007789552.1:0-2136 GCF_000696425.1 Galeopterus variegatus
GGATTCAAACCTTTGTCTCTGAGGCTAACTCCAGAGTGGTAGTCAACCGTTGTACTTCATCTTGTGCTTTGTCTTCTTCCTTTTTCACATGTCTCAGTTGCTGGCGCAAATTCATTACTTCGAGATGCAACAGTTTCAGGTCTTTGGAATGTTCCTCCTGTATTGTATTCAGTCGATCCTTCAGAAAATCTACCAGACAGCAGAGGAGGGGCATCAAGCAATAGAAAGAAGGTTAGTAAAGGAAAAGAATCATAAATTCATCAAGCACCCACACAGGAACCGAATTTCTGATGATTCTCCTCTCTATACCTGTTTTCTGTGGATTCAAATCCTTTTCAGTTTGCAGACGAAAGATGTTCATCTTCAAGGACTGGATGAGGCTTTCTAGGTGGCACATTCGATTTACCAGAAAGTCACAGTTCTTCCATAAAATATCTGTTTTTCCTGAACTAATTACTTCATTCTTGATAGGACTCAGGACTCTCTGGCTGGCAGGGTCTTCTAAACAGTTTGGAGCTTCCTGTTGGCCTCTGGACAAAGATCCCAATATAACAATATTGTGCATTGCAATTTGTAATATAGCAATCACAACCATTGAGTCAATGTAACATTTCTAATCAGAATAATAATTAGAGAATGACTTCAGCAACATGGTGGAATAAGAGACTCCTGACTCTCCCTCCACACTTGGACTCACTGAATAAACATCTACACAGATCAATTCCCTCTGAGAGAAAGTCAGAAACTAGTTGACTCTTCTGCACCCTGCGACTGAGAAAATATTCACATCAAACAGGTAGGAAAAGTGGAAGCACACATGGGCACAAACCCCACCCTGGGAACTGCACCATACAATCAAGAAGGAATCACCAACAAGTAGCTTCTCCCTGAGGAGAGAAGGGTACGAACCACACATATGGCACCCTAACTCTAAGGTTCCCCACAGTTTGGATCATTAGGCATACACAAGTCTCCCTAGATCATAGAATAAAGTAGCAGCTACACACAGGCACACAGCATTTCCAGGAACTTCATTCCCTGGGATCAGGGCAGAGAAGGGGCTAAAACTCAAAGTTCCCAGTTTCTCCTTAGAAGGAATCCACCAGCATATTTTGCCAACTGCTACTGCTGCTGCTGCAATTAGAACAAACAGTAGACCTCTGGCAGCCTGAATGGGAGTTCGGTGCTTCCTGAGCCTTCTCTCAAGCTCTCTCTTCACCAGTAACTCCAGTCTACCAATTACTCCTGGAAGGAGTTTGTCCATGCATCAAGCACCCTCAACATTTATAGTTCCCACTTAAGGGACAGCATCCTAAACCTCCGAGCTGAGAGAAAAAGGGACTACGCTCATATGTAAGTCTCCCTAGATCACACTATTCAGAGTCTCAGATGTTAAGTCTCTTTAGATCACAATACTCAGAGGTGGTTTTAAATGGGAGCACAAGCACTTCCAGGGGCTACAATCCTCAGGAGAAGTGCAAAGGAATTAAAATGAACAGCTCTAACTTTCTCTCTGGAAAAGATTTCTCTACACACTCTTCCGGGGACTACTTACTAAATAGCATCAGGGAGTTAATAGGGCAGACAAACAATAAAACTCCAGCAGCCTAAATGGGAGCTCACTACATCCTAAGCCTTCTTCCCCCTCTGGCCCAGTGACAGACAAATGCCTGCTCTCAGTTCCACCATGAAGACAGAAGGCACTAGAACACACATCTAACACCCCAACCTTTCCAACTGCATTTAGAGGGTTTGGCTTCTAACCTGTGTCAGGGTAATGACAAGACTTGGCACATCTTAAGCTAGTGCCACCAAAAATAGAGACAGCAGTTTGGACAAACACAAAGATTTGAGAGGGACTTTAGAATTTCTGGGAGACAGATTGATGAGATATTTTCCTAGAGGAGGCCAGTCTAGCTGGGAAAGGCTGTTGTCTTATCTAATGTGCAGAAATCAACAGAGAGTCAAAGAAAATGAAGAAATAGGAAAATATGTCCCAAATAAAAGACCAAGATAAATCTCTAGAAATTGACCCAAGTGAAATGGAGATATGTGATTTACTCAACAGGGATTTCAAAATAATGGTGAAAAGATGCTCACTGAGGGGCCGGCCCGGTGGCGCACTGGATAGTGCGC
>NW_007789553.1:0-2136 GCF_000696425.1 Galeopterus variegatus
AGGTCAGGGGACAGTGCTCCAGGCAGAAGGAAAACAAACCACAGAGGCCCTGAGAAAGGAATGGGCTTGGCATGTAGAGGAACGGAAGATGTCAGCACACCTGGGCATAGTTAATGGGGGGGAGGTGAGCTGGGAGATGGCAGTGGGGACCAGATGACGAGGGCCTCAGGAGCCTTGGAAGAGTTAGCATTTCACTCTCAGAGAAATGGGAACCCATTGGAGGGTTTAACCGGGGGAATGTGACATCTTTTAAGACGTTACAAAGCTCATTCTCCTGCCTCGTGGAGTGTGGACTGGAGCAGAGGGAGCAGGGAAGCTGGGAGCCCAGTCAGCCCGCAGCTCGCTGGGCCCAGGACTGCAGCAGTACTGACGGGGAGAAGTGGCTGGATGCTGGGTATGTTGCGGGACTTAGAGCTGATGCTGCTTACTAGTGGGCTGGATGTAGGCATAAGAGGAAAAAAAGTAAAAAATGAGTCCTAAGATTTTTGATCTGAGCAACTGAGTAGACTATGGTGGTGCCATTATAAGAAAATTCAAAAGTTTGGGGGGGTGAGTAATTATTTTTAGGGGGTGATGATCAGAGGAATTTTTTCCTTCAGTTTTAAAATCCATTCTTATTTGAAATCTTATGCTTCTTAAGCATATGCATTATGCCAGAAAAAGTAGCTGGATAATAAATTTAATTGATTCAGTAAAATTTCCTTTTTTCTTTTTATTTTATCATTACACAATGTAAACATATTTTGTGGCCCTTTACCAATTTCCCCCTAACTATCCCTTCCTCTGCTACTTTCCCACCTCTAGTGGCCTCAGTTCTGTTCTCTCCTTTTGAAAGTTCAAGGAATTATTATGATTGTTATACCTTTCTTTCTTTCCTTTAGCTCCCACTTATGAGTGAGAACATGCAGTATTTCTCTTTCTGTGACTGGCTTATTTCACTTAACATAATTTTCTCTAAGCTCATCGATGTTACTGCAAATGGCAGAATTTCATTCCTTTTTATGGCTGAATAGTATTCCATTGTGCAAATATACCACATTTCCCTTATCCAGTCATCTGTTGATGGACATTTAAGTTGGTTCCAACTCTTAGCAATTGTAAATAGAGCTGCTATAAACATGGGAGTGCAGGTGTCCCTTCAACATGATGATTTCCTTTCCTTTGGGTACACCCCGGAGTGGGATTGCTGGATCGTATGGCAGTTCTATCTGTAGTTGTTTGAGGAAACACATACTGTTTTCCATAAGTGTCTGCACTAATTTACAGTCCCACAGCAGTGTAGGAGGGTTCCCCTTTCTCTGCATCCTCACCAGCATTTGTTATTCTCAGTCCTTTTGATACTGGACAATCTAAATAGTGTGAAATGATATGTCAATGTAGTTTTGATTTGCATTTCCCTGATGCTTAGTGATGTTGAGCATTTTTTCATGTGTCTGTTGGCCATTTGTATGTCTTCCTTTCAGAAATGCTTATTCAGCTTCTTTGCCCATGTTTTTTTTAAATTAGTTTTTGTACTGTTGTTTGAGTTCCTTGTATATTCTGGATATTAATCCCTTGTCAGATGTGTAATTTGTGAATATTTTCTTCCATTCTGTAGGTTGTCTTTTCATTCTGTTAACTGTTCATTCGTTCGTTTGTTTGTTTTGCTGTGTAGAAGTTTTTCAGTTTGATATAATCCCATTTGTTTATTTTTTCCTTTTTTGCCTGTGCTTTTGGGGTCTTGCTCATAAAGACTTTATCCAATCCTACTTCCTGAAGTATTTCCCCTATGTTTTCTTATACTAGTTTTACAGTTTCAAGTTGTATCCATAAGTCATTAATCCAATTTTAGTTGATTTTGGTGTATGGAAAGAGGTGCAGGTCTAGTTTCATTCTTCTACATATGGACGTCCAGTTTTCCCAGCACCACTTATTGAAGAGGCTGTCCTTTCCCCAACATATGCTCCCATTGCTCTTGTCACAGATCAGCTGTCTGTAAGTATGTGGGTTCATTCCTGGGTTCGCTGTTCTGTTCCATTGGTCAGAGTGTCTGTTTTTATGCCAGTACCATGCAGTTTTGGTTACCAAAGCTTTGTAGAATAGTTTGAAGTCAGGTAGTGTAATGCCGCTGGCTTTATTTGTTTGTTGCTCAGGATT
>NW_007789554.1:0-2135 GCF_000696425.1 Galeopterus variegatus
GCTCCTCTGCCCAGAGAACCCAGCCCTAGGATTTCCCATTAATAACCCTTGTCTGGCCAGGATGGTGGAGGAGAGAGGGCAATGGGGAGACATAGGGCAGACCCTGGTCAAATCTGTGAAGGAGTCAAAGTGCTTTCAAGGTGTCCCCCCACCTTTTGTTTTTAATTTAAGTTTTAATAATATAGTGCTTTTAACCCAATATAACCAAAAAATTATTTTAGCATGTGTTATGGACTGAATTGTACCCCACTCCAAGATTCACATGCTGAAGCTCTAACCCCTGGTATCTCACAATGTGACTGTATTTGGAGAAATAGCCTTTAAAGAGGTAATTAAAGTATAATGAGGCCTTTAGGGTGGGCCCTAATCCAATCTGACTGGTGTCCTTATAAGAAGAGATGTGGACACGTGAGAGACATGCCAGAGTTGCACACACACAAAGGAAAGACCGTGTGAAGAGGCAGCAAGAGGGCGGCTATCTGCAAGCCAAGGAGACAGACCTCAGAGGAGTCCAACCCTGCTGGGACCCTGATCTTGGACTTCCAGCCTCCAGAACTATGAGAAAATAAATTCCTTTTTTTAAGCCAGCTAGCGATATTTTGCCATGGCAGCCCTAGCAAACTAATATACCATGTAGTCAACATAAAAAATGTGTAAGGAGTGTAGTGGTGAAAGGTGGTCTCCCAAAAGTTATGTCCATGTCCTAAGCTCTGGAATCTGTGAATATGAACTTGTTTGGAAAAAGTCTTTGCAGATGTAATTAAGTTAAGGATTTCAAGATGAGATCATCCTGGATTATTGGGAGGGCAGGAAGGGGAGCAGTGAGGGAGGGCCAAATCCATTGACAAGAGTTTTTACAAGAGACAGACAGGAGAAGATGTTTTACAAGAGACAGACAGAGATGGCCATGTGAAGATGGAAGCAGAGACTGAAGTGATGCAGCCACAAACCAAGGAATGCCTGGAGCCTTCCAAGGGAATGTGGCCCTCCTGACATCTTGGTATTGAACCTCTGGCACCCAGAACTATGAGAGCATAAATTTCTATTGTTTTAAACCACTAAATTTGTAGTAATTTGTTACAGCAGCCATAGGAAACTAATACATATATATGAAGGGACTTTAAGTTCTTTTTTCATTCTTTGAAATGTGGTGCACATTTTTTATTTTTAGCATAATTCAATTTGCAGTAGCCAAATTTCATGCTAGAAGTGATCCCAGACAGTGGGAGTGAGGGAAGGGATGTGGTAACAGGGAAGGGAACCAAAATGCACTAACAAGCTAGCCACCAAGACCCCACCTTGTACATCACACTTTTATGGTCTTGTGCCCACAATAGCCAACACCTTCCAGATATGAGGGGACTCCCTGGGCTCCTACTTAGGCTGTATTTCCCTTCCAGGACAGTAGCTTTTTCATCCACATGGAACTCAAAGCAACTTAGGGTTCTGCTGACCCAAGCCTAGCAGTGTGGCTGGGAGACTGGGGAGTTTCTCCAGTGACGTTCACATGCTGCCCCTTCCCATGAGTAAGGAATCTGTGTCCATACTTCCCCAGCATGCTTTCACTCTTGTATTGGTTTGCTAGGGCTGCCATAACAAAGCACCACAAACTGGGTGGTTAAACAATGGAAATCATCTCACGGTTCTGGAGGCTAGAAGCCTGAGACCCGGGTGTTGGTATTGTGGCTCCTTCTGAGGGCTATGAGGGAAGGATCTGTCCCAAGCCTCCCTCCTTGGCTTGTGGAAGGCTGTCTTATCCGTGTCTCTTCACATTCTCTTTCCTCAACGGGTGTTTATCTCTGTGTCCAAATTTCCCCTTTTTGCCGGCCCGTGGCTCACTCGGTAGAGTGCGGTGCTAATAACACCAAGGCCCCGGGTTCGGATCCCACATAGGGATGGCTGGTTAGCTCACTGGCTGAGCATGGTGCTGACAAATTTCCCCTTTTTATAAGGTCACCAATCATATTAGGTGCTCACCCTAATGACCTCATCTTAACTTGATTACCGCTATAAAGACCCTATCTCCAAAAAATATCACATTCTAGGAACTGGGGGTTAGGATTTCAATACGGTATTTTTTGGAAGACACAATTCAACCCATAATACCTCCTTTTGGGTTTTACCTCATTATCAAA
>NW_007789555.1:0-2135 GCF_000696425.1 Galeopterus variegatus
CAGTTCAGCAGAACACTTTCACCAACATGTAGGTGGTGCTCAGCAAAGGCTTTGGATGAAGTGGAGGGACATGCCATCAGCAGAGAAGGGAGCCAAGGCATGCGAGGGAAACCTCACTCACCAGTACAACCTCTTTGCCAACTAACCACTCCCAGGAGGCCAGGGGCCAAAAACTAGATGATGCCAGTTTCCTTTCCACCACCACCCAGAAATGGTTAATTGTTCTAGGTCCAAGGGAAATTAACAAAAACCCCTGTAGGTTCCCTACAAACTTGACTATTTTCAACCATCTGCTCCCACCACCCACCTGCATCATTCCTCATCACAGCTGTTCATGCATAAGTGCTCTGCTGGTGGACGGTGCCCCGCGCCCCACACCCCATGCCTGCACTCTGAAGCAGGGGCTCTCCTGCACTACCAGCAGCTGAGTCACACAAGCACAGGCCAGATTCTAACTCCCATGCCCTAGAACAGTTAAGAGCACAGACTTTAGAATCAGAGCTGATCTCATCTAATGGCTGCTATTCAGTTTGGGGACAAGTCATTTGCCCTCTCAGTTTCACTGTCTTCTTAGTGTGACTGGGGATAGTCACATCTGCCTCACAAGTGGGAGAATTGGATGAGAGAGTGCATGCAGAGCATCTGCGAGTCCAGCACGTCATATTGCTGTTTACAGGTGCCATGGTAGTGGGAGCATGGTGGGTGTTAGGTGCATTTACTAAAGCTACTTCCCTTTGCAAATCATGCCGATTTTCCACAACCACAAATGATACCGCTTCCATACTGTCTTCCTAATTTCCTGCGATCATTTAATTTCCTTTGAACTCATGTTGTACTTCCTACCACTTCCTTGGCCTTTATCTCTAGCTACCAACTCTTCTGAGCAAGTCTCATATTTTCCCAGGTGGCCATGGCACCTCCCTCCCCCTTCTAGTGGTTGTTGCAATACGTGGCTCCTGGGGGCTCTGATTATCAGAGAATATCAACATTCATGTTTGGGCAGGTGAACATGTTTCTGCTGCCAAGTGTTCATTTCATGGTTTCTAAGATAGTGAACTAGTGTGTCAAGGACAGCTCAGGGTAAAGTGCAGGAGTTGGGGGAGCAGTTTAGCTTCAACTAGAACTCCAAGTGCCATGTCAAGGGGCTGCTCAGAAAAGAACAGCTTCTTTGGTGTGTTCCTTCTGGGACCAGGTGATTATAGTTTAAGATGGGTTTCTGAATTTCTGTGCTGCCCAAGACACTGTCTGAGAACATTCTTAGTACTTGATTCTGACAGCAAAAGCTGAAGCGGAAAAAATATTTCCATCCATCTGCACTAATCTCTTGTTTCTCTAGCAGTTAGATGGGGGGAGGGGGAATGAATTAAAAGCTGCATCAGAAAAAAGCTGAAGAGCCAGGCTATGCTCAGTCTGCTGCCAGGTCATTTTCTAGTCAGGACAGGAAATGCCAAACTTCTGCGGCTATTGGGTGGAGGTGCTGGGAATATAATCATTTCAACTGTGATAATTGAAGGCATTAAAGAAGAAAGCCCAACTGAAAAACTTCCAGAAAAGCAAAAGCACTCAGAATTCAAAGCAGCCCACTCTTACTCTGCAGCCTGGTGGCCACAGTAAGAAGAAAGCTGCACTGGGTCAGGACCGGGGCACCTTTCCATGTCCCAGCAGAATCCACCCATCTGCAGCTGCTGCTCCGTGCCAAAGAAAATCCAAACCCCAGCACCATCCACATATTTATTTGCAGAACTTCCATGTTTGTGTGTACAAACTGGTCCGTGTGGTGCCTGTTCAGTTACTGCTCTCAGGCTGGGACCCCAGGGAGCATAAACCTGACGAGGGCTTAGCGCTTACCTTCAGTTATATAATCTGTGTCTTGTTACGCTGCCCGTCAAGTTAGCATGTGCTTGTGTTGGCTTGTGCTGGCAGTTCTCAGTGCTCCTGGAGGCTGGCCAGGTTGACAACATATATTCGCGGATTAAACCATTAAAGTCATAATGGCTTCTTCCCCTTCCTCCCTCCTTTTCTTTGGCCCATTCATAGCCAGGAAAGTTTCTCAAAGGAAAGTGGCTCCTGTCCATTCATATCCTAGGCCAGATCTAAAGTAGCAGCTGAGATGCTTTATGACAACACAACCATGG
>NW_007789556.1:0-2135 GCF_000696425.1 Galeopterus variegatus
AGAGCTTATTTTCATATATAATTTGGACTACAGAGTTGTTCCTAGAACTACACCCTAGAGAAAGAGAGGAGAGGATATATCTGGAGTTGAAAATTCCAGACATACTTGATTTCAGGGGTGGGGAATATGCATTGCAACATCCAGAGAGGTGGTGAGAACTCACTGTGAGCTCAGAAACTGATTACATAACTAACCGCCTACAAATCAGAGTATAAAAGAAAACCTTGAGGTAGAGCTGAAATTCTAAGACTGTCTTCTTCTGCAGATTTGCTTTGCTGAGTCAATTCTGAAATTTAGGAGTAAATTCTGAGACATCTTTCTCAAAGAACTAGGTACTCCACAGACACCACTAGAGGGCACTGTAGTGTATCAATCTTCTAAAGGTTCTGAGTAAGGACCAGAAGGCAAGTGATGCGCCATAACGGAGAAGGGTGGGGACTGTGGAAACCCACGAAGACTTACCTGTCTAAAGTATGCACCCGCCTCCCCATTCAGCTCCTGCCAATCGTTGCCACGAAAGCATTCAGATCCGGAGTTCTAGATCCTCTAATCCCACCCCAATAAAAAGCAGAAGTCTGGACAAGGTTGGAAAGACAATTCCTTAGAAAACTCAAAGTCACTGTCATAGAGTACTTGCTCTCTTTTTTTCAAAAGTCAACAGTCTGATAGAATCTGACATTCAAAAGATTCCTGGCAAAACATTCCCTGCCCCCCTCTGGACCTACTGGCCACTAACTGGCAGTTTCTGCCTTAAAATCTTAGAAGACAAATAAAAGTCTTCAAGGATTCCTTTGAAAATGGCTGATGAAGTCAGGATTCATAAAACAGAAATGATTTGAACTATCTGGTGAAAAGAGGCAAGCTTCTGCTTTTCCCTATTACTTTATGAGTTGTGCCAAAAAGGAAAAAATTTTGTCACCCCTTCTTTATTTCTGAGAGGGATGGGTTAGAGTTGTTTTTTACAAAAAGCTTCATTAGGCAGGGAAGATTCTGCTGCTTTCCTAGGGGACCAAATAGAATGGCTGTCCCAGACACATGGGTAAGGGCTCACATCATCGATAAAGACCAAGATTTGGTTTCGGCCTTACAGAAAGGCATGACTCAGGAATAAAAGTGAAAACAGTACTAGCTTCACTTTTTAGAGGAGAGATGTTCCAAGCAGAAACAAAAATGTAAATAACCTTTTTATAAAGTTAATTCTTTCTAATAATCAAGATACAAAATTTAAAGCAAATGAGGTATCATTACATACCAACTAAATTACAAGAATGTTTGAAATAACAGTTAATGGTAGCAAGATTGGAGTAAAACCTTCTCACAGCCTTGGCTGACAAAATTGCAAATTGGTACAATCATTTAGAAAAGTAAAATGAAAATATAGAGAAAGAGTTACTTCTGGGACAATAATAACATTCATAAGAAGTGAGATGTAATTAGAAACAAAGCTTTCTGAGAGATGATAATCATCATAGCATCACCCATAATATCACTTTCAAGATATTCGGAAACAACCTAAATTTCAAAGAGTAAAGACACGGTTTAGTAAATCATAATACACCAACAGGGAGTAACTGAAAATGGAGTTCACAGAAACCATAAAAGTATCTCTTCATTCCATGGAAATTTGAAAGCTAATTTTTTTTTTTTTTTTTTTTTTAAAGATGACCAGTATGGGGATCCCAAACCTTATCTTGGTGCTGTCAGCACCACGCTCTCCCAAGTGCGCCACAAGCCAGCCCGTGAAAGCAAATTTTAAAAAGCCAACGAAAATGGTATTTTGGGGGCTGGTCAGCTAGCTTGGCTGGTTAGAGCACAGCCTTGTAACTCGGAGGTCAAAGGTTCAGCTCCCAGTACCAGCCAGACTCCAAAACAAAAAAAGAAAAAGAAAAAATGGTATATTCACTGTTACTTATTTCAGATATGTTTAAAATATATACACACACATATGTATATATGTATTTCTGTTATAGTTAATGATACAAGAAGATAATATGTAAACATGAAAATATTTGAATCAATAGTAAAGATTATGGTATTTTCCTTTTTGTGCAAAATTTTAAAAATCAAACATTCTCGGGGCCGGCCCGGTGGTGCACTGGATAAGTGCGCCGCTTGGGAAGCGCGGCGGCGCTCCC
>NW_007789557.1:0-2135 GCF_000696425.1 Galeopterus variegatus
AGATGACCTTTTAAAAATTTTAGGTACATCCTGGAATGTAAGAACATTCTGTGGAATAGTGTGATAAATTTGTAAAATGCCCTCAGAGATGTGTTTTATCCGCGAGAACTTGAGACTAGTAAAGTAATTTTGTAATTAATGTAATAGATTCTGGGATGGGTATTGGTCTTAGGTGGTGACAAGTGAAGAGATTTTTATTTGAATATGAAGAGAGCTTTGTGTGCTTTTCACTGATCAGGGAGTGTGAAATCTATTTAGATATGTAACCATCGGCCAAAAGTGAAGAGTCTCTTAAAACAAGCAAAAAAAAAAAAAAAGACACTACTAATGGTTTTGATTTCTATACCAAGAATGCTCTACGAAAGTGGTATTAAAAACGTCCCTCTTCAAAAAATTTTAGTATGTTTTAAAGCATATTACAACTTTTTCAAGTGATAAAGCTAGAGGACACTTCGTTCCAAAATGTTTAATATGGGGATCTACATCTGAGTTAACTAAAAAAACCCCACAAGATTGAAATTATAGACAATTTATATAACTACCATTGCGAAATATTGATATTTAGCATGAAAATAGTACTTTCTACTTCCTTACATGCATGGAAATGTACACTCTTGACATTAGATGAATCTGTATACTATTTAATATGTGTGTCCTACCAGCCCTGAGAGTTTTGCTTTTCCTTTAATTATTCCTTTGAAACAAGTAATGATTGAAGGAGCAAACAATGTATAAATTCTTTAGCTGGGGAAATATTTCAGTGTGAGATGTTTATACATTAAAGTCTCCTGATGTATAGATTATTTGTTTATTAATTAACCACTGTCCACAAATCAGAGCAAAGAGCTGCTTGCCACAGGAATAGAACCACTGCCAACCCCGGAAATACCGATGTAGCAAACACCTTAGAAAGATTGTTCAATAGAAGATATTAAATTGTAGGTTTACCTACAATGCTTGGGAATGTTTCTTTATTGGGAATACCTAGCTTAATTAAACTAAATTAAATTAATTAATACTCTGCTTAGTCTAAGAGAAGAGTAAAGGCACCATTGATATTGTTTTTCTAAAGCCTAGGATAATTCAAGGTTGCCCAAGATGACAAAGTACATTCATTGTGGAACCATCTATGTGTCATCTGCTGACATTTACTAGTAATCCTTCCACATTGGGAAAGAAGTCCAGGCTGTAGTTAGACATTTCCTGGCAGTCACGAAAAATGTAGTAATCAGAGAAGTTGTGAAGCACCTTAATTAAAGCGGAGCAAACAATGTATAAATTCTTTAGCTGGGGAAATATTTCAGTGTGAGATGTTTATACATTAAAGTCTCCTGATGTATAGATTATTTTTTTATTAATTAACCACTGTCCACAAATCAGAGCAAAGAGCTGCTTGCCACAGGAATAGAACCACCGCCAACCCTGGAAATACCGATGTAGCAAACACCTTAGAAAGATTGTTCAATAGAAGATATTAAATTGTAGGTTTACCTATAACGCTTGGGAATGTTTCTTTATTGGGAATACCTAGCTTAATTAAACTAAATTAAATTAATTAACACTCTGCTTAGTCTAAGAGTAAAGGCACCATTGATATTGTTTTTCTAAAGCCTAGGATAATTCAAGGTTGCCTAAGATGACAAAGTACATTCATTGTGGAACCATCTATGTGTCATCTGCTGACATTTACTAGTAATCCTTCCACACTGGGAAAGAAGTCCAGGCTGTAGTTAGACATTTCCTGGCAGTCACGAAAAATGTAGTAATCAGAGAAGTTGTGAAGCACCTTAATTAAAGCTCTCTTCGTGACTCTTTTGCATATGCAAATTATGCCCAGTTCTTATCATTTGGGAAGAAAGGTTAAAGTGAATGAGTTAGCATTCAGACTATTAATTAAAAAGAAAAAGCATATCTTGCCAGTCAATCAAAGAAAGTGTTATTTAATTTACTTACTGCTTTTGCCTGTACCTCAGACTGCGCAGCACCCACTCTCGCCAGAAAGGCATGGCAGGGAGGCCCTTTTTGCTGATCCCTTCAGATCACCGAGAAACCTCTGTTTACATAGTGAAGGGTCTGACAAATACTGATTGTCTGTGCAGGTATTTTGGGGTGCTTTGTCCCAGATAGCACAAAAA
>NW_007789558.1:0-1029 GCF_000696425.1 Galeopterus variegatus
GTGTAGTTACCGTCCTCAGGCTCCCACAAAGGAACACTGGGTAGGGGTGAAGAGGGCCTCGGAAGGGTTTGGACAAAGGAGTGAGTCGGTGTTGTTGACTGGGACAGCGGCAAGCAGGGGGCGAGCCAAGGAGGTGCACAAAATGCAATTTCCAGGGGAAATGGATGGAACAGTCTGGTTTAAAAAGGACAGGGTATTGGAGATTATCTGTAACCAAGTATATATAGGGGAGCCCAGGGCATGAAGGGAAGGGGCATTTTCTAAAGAGGATATGATGTTCTGTTCATGATGTTTTATGTCTGTAGAGACAAGAGATATAGGGTCATGAAGAGGAACATACTCACGGGATATTTCAAAAGTTCTGCAGGGGTGTGAAGCATAGCCATTACAGTAAACAGAAGCAAGGACCCTGTTAGCCCATTGGCTCTCCCATGGGTCCTGGATGGTTAAAGAACACTGTTGTTTGCCATCACGCTGAAAAAGTCTCCTACCAGTAGGCTGTCCCATATACCCTAACCCTCAGTGGATCTTACATGACCAATACGGACAGCCACCATAGGTGTCAGGCCACCAGCGGCAGTAATTGCAGGTCTGATCAAAGAGGAAGCAAAGGTAAGGGCGGTTGGCTTGTTTAACTAACTTGGAATTGGAAAGCGTGATAGTGACAGCCTCGGAACAACCTTTGATGGAGCAGTCCGCAGTAGCGGCCAAATGGGTGACTTTGGTGTTTGTTGTGTGTGTGTATGACTCTCTCACCTTAAATCTCCATACGTAAGATGGAGAAGAAGAGGAACTTTGAGGAAGTATAAAGAGAAAGAGGAGGAGGATGTAAAAAGTGTTAAGAATACTAAGAGAGAGCATCCTTGTGGTTGAGGAGAGGAAGGGCAGGAATGTGGGAAAATCGCAATTTCAGGGGATTAGATGGGTCCGGAGTACAAGAATAAGAGGGAGAAGGAGTAGATGGAGGGGGGCCTCGGGACTCATCTGAGATATCCTGGACGCCGGTGGGGACGAGGTTCTGGGCGTCTG
>NW_007789558.1:1671-2135 GCF_000696425.1 Galeopterus variegatus
TGGCCAAATGGGTGACTTTGGTGTTTTGTTGTGTGTGTGTATATGACTCTCTCACCTTAAATCTCCATACGTAAGATGGAGAAGAAGAGGAACTTTGAGGAAGTATAAAGAGAAAGAGGAGGAGGATTTAAGAATACTAAAAGGGAGCATCCTTGTGGTTGAGGAGAGGAAGGGCAGGAATGCGGGAAAATCACAATTTCAGGAGATTAGATGGGTCCGGAGTACAAGAATAAGAGGGAGAAGGAGTAGATGGAGGGGGGCCTCGGGACTCTTCTGAGATATCCTGGACGCCGGTGGGGACGAGGTTCCGGGCGTCTGGTTTTAATCTAGAAATGTGAATCCAGAGAGTAAAAAGGTTACCAGGTAAAGAGAGTTTGGCAGCTGTAGGGGTGCAAAGAATAACTGGGTGGGGGCCCTCCCACTTGGGCGTGAGAGGTCCTTTTTCTTCTGGGGAGTTGTAATAT
>NW_007789559.1:0-2135 GCF_000696425.1 Galeopterus variegatus
TTTCGGTGATGGGACATAATAATCAACTACATTGTATATTGACAAAATAAAAATAATAATTTTAAAAAAAGTGAAAAATCTACCAAAGGTATTCATCAAGAGATCTGATCAGGCACAAGACAGAATCATCAAATTTAGAGGTAGGACATAAAAAAAGTGAAAAATCTACCAGAGGTATTCATCAAGAGATCTGATCAGGCACAAGACAGAATCATCAAATTTAGAGGTAGGACAATTGAAGTTATTCAATCTGAGGAGCAGGAAGAAAAATGAATGAAGTGAAGAGAGCCTAAAGGATCTATGGACACCATCAAGTGGGTCATCATATGCATTACATGAGTTCCCAAGGAGAGGAAGGAGAGAGAGAGAGAGATAGGAGAAAAATATTTGAAAAAAGAAGCCCCCAAATTTCCAAATTTTGATGAAAGATGCAAATCTACAAATCCAGGAAGCTTAACAGACTCCAAGTAGGATAAACTCTCAAAGAGACCCACACCAACACAAACTGTCAAAGCCAAAGAGAGAATCTTGAAAGCAGAAAGAGAGAAGCAACTCCTCACATATGGGGCATCCTCAATAGGATTAATAGCTGATTTCTCATTGGAAACCATGGAGGCCAGAAGGCAGTGAGTTGGCATGTTTAAACTGCTGGGGGAGGACTTCCAGTCAAGATGGTGGAATAGATGGTCCGCAGCATCACTCTCATTCACAAATCAACTAGTTTACAACTATTAGAAAGCAACAACAGCCAAGCTGGGGCTGCTAGAGCTCAGGGGAAGAGGAGAAACCTACAGAGTACATGAAGGTGGGAGAAGCCACAATGAGAGAAGGAAGAAATCGCTCCAATCATTTCAAATCCTGGCTGTTTCCAGGCTGGAGTTACTGAGCACATGGAGCAGGAGCTGGCAAAAGCCGCAGCTGTGCCCTTCTGATGAAATTGCTTGGAGGCAGCAGGGGAGAAGAGGGCCTTGGTGGCCCCCAGGCCAGCAATACCACTAATAGGTTTCCTGAGGACCACATAGGACCAAGGAGCCACAACAAATGAAGAAAAGGGGCCACTCAGAGGCTGGTGAGTCATCACGATGGACCAGAGCACAGCCTGTCCCATGGGAAGTGTTTGGAACATGGGCAGTGGGGGAGAAGGGCCCACTGAGAGAACACTGGGGCACAGCAAGGACACCTGATCTACACCCCAGTCAGGATAGAACCACTCAGATGAGAGTGGTCAGGAATATAGAATTGCACGGGGTGCAGTTTGATGAAAAGACTCAGGCTCAGACCAGTGTTTCTACACAACCCTGGTGCAGGGGATTTCACTAAATCCGGAAGTACCTATAAAGTCAAGCATTAAGACCAGTGCTGCACAAAAAGCCTTCCCCAGGGAATCAACAGCTAAGCAGCAATTTAGTTCAACCACAGAGCTCAAGTACTGGTCCCCACAGGAAGTTCCCCCACTTTAGAAGCAAGCAAAAGAACAAATTACTTCCAGTGCAGAGTTTAAGTGGTGGGAACAGCAGATAACCAAACACAGAATTGAAAGAAAAAACAGAGTACCCATTGGGGCCCACTTGGGGTCCTGAGGTATGGAGTAGGGACTGGACCCTCTGCCCACAACCAGGCACACCGCCAGTGCCACAGGGACCTCTCAAGGTCCTGGGGCATGGATCTGGGGACCAGACGCTTCACCCACAATCAACCACACTGCCAGCATCCCAGGGCCTGCCCGGGGCCCTGAGGTATGGAGCTGGGGACTGTACCCTCCTTTCGTGACCGGGCACACCACCAGTGCCACAGGGCCTGCCTGGGGCCCTGAGGTATGGAGCTAGGAGCCACCAGCAGCTAGGTAAGGAGCATGCCAAAACATCATCTCCATGTGGGTGGCCCACCCAGCCACCACAGTAACCACAGCTGCCACGAAGTGACTATATACCACAACCACCATGCAGATGGTCCACCAGAAACTGGAGTGCATTGCCACAAGTAGAGTCACCAGCAGAAACCAAAGAAAAGAAGAGGCTATCTCTCTGCACAAAGCCCATTCCAGAGACAGAAGTATCTGCTCTACAATAATATTGGGGTGTTGGTTCCTCGCCACCGGGGACCAACAACACAGGGCGGGAAGGGACCCCGGACCA
>NW_007789560.1:0-2135 GCF_000696425.1 Galeopterus variegatus
AGGTACAGGTCCAGTCTCATTTTTCTGCATATGGATGTCCAATTTCCCAGCACCATTTATTGCAGAGGCAGTCTTTTCCCCAATGCATGTTCTTTCTGCCTTTGTCAAAGATCAGTTGGCTGTAAGTATGTGGGTTGATGCCCAGGTTTTCTATTCTGTTCCATTGGTATGAGTGTCTGTTTTTGTGCCAGTAACATGCTGTTTTGGTTACAATAGCTTTGTAATATAATTTGAAGAGTTATGCCTCCAGCTTTTTGTTGTTGTTATTGTTGTTCAGGATTCTTTGGCTTTCAGTGTCTTTTGTTGTTCCATGTGAATGTTTGTATTGCTTTTCTATTTCTGTGAAGAGTGTCATTGGTATTTTGATGGGGATTGTATTAAATCTGTAGATTGCTTTGGGTAGAATGGACATTTCATGATGTTAATCCTTCCCATCCAAGGGTAAAGACTTCATTTCTATACAACTTTCCAGGAACATGTTTTTTGGAAAGATGGTTGTGCCCCTACGGGACCTTTGCACTTTGATATAAGGAAGTAGATGAAGCACACTTGGCAAGGATCGATGTGAAAGTTCAAAGTCAGAACTTACATATTGTGCTTTCCATGTCTTCATGATGGTGTGAGTCTGAGGGGTAACTGAGTAATACATATAAAAGACATTGATCACTTTCATTTAGTTACAGGCCATTAGCATTCAACACACCTGGGCTTTGAAGACCTAGACCAAAGGAAAACATGCTTGTGCTGTCCAAAGAACTCAATTTTTAAAATGTGCTAAAGCAGTCCCACTAGACCTGTGAGCTCATGTGATTTCCAACTTATAGCATATTGGAAGTGTCAGTTACTGAATTAGTTTGCTGTTTGCTTGTTTGTTTTAAAATTGCATATTGAGAATTTACATGAAGTGTGTTGTGGTGAAGATATTTGAAATTTGAAAGTTGTACATTAGTTTGACTCTATATTCATCTCAGTTTAGTATTTTCCTGGCTATAGCAGTTAAAATCATAACTAAGCTATTCTAAAACTTAATAAATGAACAATGGAATATTATTCTGAAAGTCTTTAAAGGTAAAAAATCCTTGCCCTACATCTGATGATTCAGGAATTATTGTTTTTTTTTAATAAGGTTCTTTTGTGTTGTAGGTATTATTATTTCATATGGATAGAATATAATTTGTGCCGCCATTTTAATCCTCTATGCCCCAGTGAGGCACCAGATGATTCTTACTGTGATATTAACCCTCATTGTTAGACCTTTTAATGGTCTTTCTCTTTAATAATGGAAACTCATTTAATAATGGATGGTTTGTGTTACATTAAAGATAATTACAGGGAACCTAGTAGTTGTTCCAGTTGAAAATCAATTTAAATAAGTTGCTCCTACTATTATAATAGAGTCAAAATGAAGCTTATTGGTAATTACTAATTATGAGGCAAAATCATTAACAGCCCCATGGACAAGAGAACAGATTTGGATCATTTTTTACGTATAGTTAAGACATATTCCCAGGTTTTATGACCTATGAGGGGTTAAGTTTACTAATACCTTATGAAAATTAAGTGCTAAATGTGTTTTAAATGTATAAATAATTTGAAGTGTCTTAAACACTATAATAAAAATGCTCCCAATATATCTACCCAAACAAAAATGCTGGGTGATTTTTGAGGACTTAAGTTCATAGTTATTACTATATCTTGCTTCTTAACCCTGCATGGAACAAGGGCTGTCAGGCAGTCATCAAACCTGAAGAAAAGAGGATATTAGGGTTCTATTTTCAAAGTTCAACTGGAAGTCAATGATTCAAGGTGGGGAGCTCTAAGCCGATAGGGCAGGAAGATAGACGTATCAGGTAAGGACTCAAATCCAGGAAATTTCGTAAAACAGCGTAAAAGTATCAAGATTGGGTGATCCTGTGTGACTGAAGCAGGGACTGGGACTTTCTATATATGCCGTGTCAAAAGGTAATCATGATGAGAGGTTTTAATGTGAGCATGGACAGATCATTTACTATTCCTTAACCTCGGTGTCGTCACACAATTAATAAAAGTAATACTCCTCTCACTTGGTTGAGAAGATCAAAACCTGAACTCATAACTCATGAGACATTGGGGAAGAGGGTGTTGGGGGGATAGGT
>NW_007789561.1:0-2134 GCF_000696425.1 Galeopterus variegatus
AAGGATTAATATCCAGAATATACAAGGAACTCAAACAACTTTACAAGAAAAAAACATGTAAGCCAATTAAAAAGTGAGCAAAAGAGCTAAATAGGCATTTCTCAAAGGAAGATATACGAATGACCAACAGACACATGAAAAAATGCTCAACAACACTCAGCACTTGGGAAATGAAAATCAAAACCACACTGAGATACCATCTCACCCCAGTGAGCATGGCTAATATCCAAAGGACTGTGAATGATAAATGCTGGTGAGGTTGTGGAGAAAAAGGAACTCTCATACATTGTTGGTGGGACTGCAAAATGGTGCAGCCTCTATAGAAAATGGTATGGAGGTTCTTCAAACAATTGCAGATAGATCTACCATAAGACCCAGTTATCCCACTGCTGGGAATATACCCAGAGGAATGGAAATCATCAAGTCGAAGGTATACCTCTTCTCCAGTGTTCATTGCAGCACACTTTACAATAGCCAAGAGTTGGAACCAGCCCAAATGTCCATCATCAGATGAGTGGATACAGAAAATGTGGTATATCTACACAATAGAATACAAGTCTGCTATAGAAAAGAATGAAATACTCCCATTTGTAACGACATGGATGTACCTAGAGAAAATTTTATTAAGTGTAACAAGTCAGGCACAGAAAGAGAAATATCACATGCTCTCACTTACTTGTGGGAGCTAAAAATAAATAAATAAATAAATAATAAATAAATAAATAAATAAATAAATAAATAAATAAACAAACAAACAAACAACCTGGGGGGGGGTGAGGGAAGAAGACACAACAATTACAATTCCTTGAAGTTGATAGGACAAGCAAACAAAAAGGACATTGTTGGGAGGGAGCGGGCAAAATATACACCTGACAAAGGATGTCAGAGGGAGGGTTTGGTAATTGGCCACAATAATCAACCACATTGTATATTGACAAAATAAAATTTAAAAAAAAATTAACTGAGACCTGGCATCCCTGCGGTTGGCAATCAGTGGTAGAAAGAAGCCTAGTATGGGTTTGATGATCAGTTGCCCAGGTTTCTGTTAAATAAAATCTCCATCTGTATCCTGAATCAGTAGTGCTGGGACTAAGAGACAGAGTCAGGAGGAGAATGGTGACATGAGAGCTTAACCCGGGTAGGCCCTAAGGGCTGGGTTGTCCATACATTTTGGGAAGGGGCCTCACAGTGGGCACGTTTAAGTTTGGAAAGGTGTGCCCAGGGACAGTGTCCCAGGAGTTTTGTGGCTGTGGGGGTGGTTAGAACCACCATGTAGGGACCAGTCCACCTGGGCTATAGGGTTTGGGGATGTGGTTCTTTCAGTAAGATGCTATCCCCTGGGGTTTAGGCCTGGGGAATATCCGTGGTGGGGTCCCTAGAAGTGGAAGTAACTGAGTCAGCATGAGCCCACAAAAGGGCCCTTAAAAGGGTTAGGGAGGGTAGGTAGGATAAAAAGGGAGGGGGTTAGGATAAAAGCAGGAAGGGCCGTCTGTAGAGGAGCTGAAAAGGGCTGAGGCCTGATGGTCCCCTAGGGGTGGCCCTAAGCCTTGTAAGTGCCAACGGGAGGAGGGTTAGCTAAGATAAGCGGGTCTTGAGGGAAAGTTTAGTAAGATGTTCCTTGAGGAGGCCATTGGCTTATTCAAACTTACCCGAGAATTGGGGATGGCAAAGGATGTGGAGTTTCCAGGTGATGTTCAGACTTTTGGAGACCTGCTGGTTGACACTGGAAGTGAAGGCTGGGCCGTTGTCAGATTGTAGGGTCCGCGGGAGGGCGAAGTTGGGGATCCACTGTTGGAAGAAACCCACAAGGCCCAGAAAGGAGAGGATGTCGTTGGCACTCTGGGAAGGTTAGAGATCCCGGAGGAGGCAGATATGGTTCCATGTAAGAGACTTGGAAGTAGGGGTTAGGGATATGCCTAGGAAAGTAACTGTGGAGGTGTAAAGTTGAGCCTTGGAAGGAGTGACCCGATAACCCCTAGACCCAAGGAAATTGAGAAGAGTGGCAGTATCCTCTAGGGAAGAGGATAATGAGGGACTGAAAAGATGGAAGTCATTTGCATATTGGAGGCGGGGGCTGTACTTCAGAGTGCAAAGGTTAAGATCTTTGTCTAAAGCCTGGCCAAAAAGATGGGAA
>NW_007789562.1:0-2134 GCF_000696425.1 Galeopterus variegatus
CTCAGCTCATGGAGCAGAGACTTTAGTACAGGAGAGGTGAACCACTGTCTCTGTTCCCAGACCCAGTGCAGTGATGCAGAGATTCTATACAGAAGGTAAGAACACCACAGAAAAAGAGAGCTCCACAGCTGTCCTCAAATTGGCTGACATTATTTGGAACAGATTGAGGGGAAATCCATCCCTAAGGGTTTTGTTGAAAACAATGGAGATCTTGGTGATGAGCAATTAAGGCACTGGTGACAACATAAAAACCAATAGACTAGTTAGAAGCTTAACAAACGGAGAGAACATGGGAAGAAACAGCCAAGAAAAGCTCTTTGAAGGTCTAAGAAAGCCTCAAAAATAGGCAACACCCTGCCTTTTTGTGGAGCTCAGATTAAATTGGTTCACACTATGAAACGATTTGTGTCATAGAGCATTGTAGAAAACAGCTAGCAAATACCTAGCAATTAGTGCAGGCCCGCAACTTAGCGTGATACTAATAGAGGCAGATGATCCAAAGGTTTAATGAAGTGATTATAGAAAAAACCTAGTCAAGAGTGTTCACCTGCATCCACAGTTATCCTTGGTGGTAAGGAAGACTAACAACTTAGCGTGATACTAATAAAGGCAGATGATCCAAAGGTTTAATGAAGTGATTATGGAAAAAACCTAGTCAAGAGTGTTCACCTGCATCCACAGTTATCCTTGGTGGTAAGGAAGACTTTGCACATGACGAAGGGTGCATGCTCTGAGGAGCAGCATCAGAAGCTGCACACTGTGGAGACGTAGACTCCATTGAGCTGGTCTAGACAGCTACTGGGCAAATAAACAAAAGAAAACAAACAATAGCAGCTACAATAAGCCCCAGGAAGTTATGCTTATCCAAAGGTGCTACAATAGATAACATCATATGCCCAGTTTTCAATGACAACGAAATTACTAGACAAAGCAAAGAAAAAGTAAAATGTGACCTATACACACAGAGGAAAAAAGACAACAGAAACTGCCTTTGAGAGAGCCTACATGTTGGACTCACCAGACGAACACTTCAGTAAATGTATCATAAGTACATTCAAAGAACTAAAGGAAAACATGCCTAAAGAACTAAAGAAAGATATGTTGACAATATCTTATCAAACAGAAACTTAGAATAAAGAGACAGAAATTATAAAAAATAAAAATTCTATCTTAAAAAGTGCAATAACTTAAATGAAAAATAATTAGATAGGTGCATCAGTAGACTTGAATTGACCAAAGAAAGAGTCAGCAAACTTAGAGATAGATTGACAAGGATTATGTAATCTAAAGAACAAAGAGGTGAAAGAATGAAGAAAAATAAAAGAGCCTCAGAGATGTGTGGGACATTACACACCAACATATGTGTAAATAAAGTACAAGAAGGAGAGGAGATAAAGAAACTTAAGAAAAGTATTCAAGGAAAGTGGTTTAAAACTCTTCAAACTTGGCTAAAATAAACAAACATTAACCTGACATCCAAAAAGTTCAACAAACTCCAAGTAGGATAAACACAATGGGATCCACAATCAAACACATAACAGTCAAAATGTTGAAAGAAAAATGCAAAAGGAATGTTTTAAAAGAAGAACAAGAAAACTAACTCACCATAAATAAGAGAACCTCCATAAATTAATAGCTGATTTGTCATTCAAAATTATGGACACAGGGAAGCAGTAGAATAATATTTTTAAATTGCTAAAAGAAAAAATCTGGCAACTAAGTATCTTGTATGCAGAAATACTATCTTTCAGGAAAAAAACAAAGCAACAACAAAAAAAGAAAACAAAAACAAGAAAAAGTTTTGTTAGCAGAATTCCTGCATTCATTGTCTAAAGCTGCCATAAGTAATTACCACAAACTAGCTGTCTTAAAACGACAGAATTTTACTCTGTAGCTCAGGAGGCCAGAAGTCTGAAATTCGGGTGTCAGTGCAGACATCCTCCCTCTGATGGCTCTGGAGAGGTATCCTTCCTGCCTCCTTCCACTTAGGGTGTCCGCAGATGTTCCTCGCCTTGTGGCAGAACAACTTCATTCTCTGCCTTCATCTTTTCATGTCCTTCTTCTTTATGTCTCTCTGTGTCTCCAAATCTTATTCTCCTTGTAAGAACATCAGGAACTACAAAAAGCCTCAATA
>NW_007789562.1:6918-7366 GCF_000696425.1 Galeopterus variegatus
CATATCACTGGAGAGTGAAATACTTACCACAAAAGTTGTAGTAAAAACGACAGTAGTGCATATTGGTGAGGATATGGAAAAGTGTTAACCCTCATAATGTGCTCAAAACAGTAAAGCAACTTAGTAAAACAGTTCGGAAATTACTCAAAATATTAATCATAAAGTTAACATATGACCCAGGAGTTCTACTGGGAGGTATTTACCCACCAAAAAGATACAAAAACATATCCCTGAAAAAAAAATGTGCACTCAAATGTTTATAGTAGTATAATTTGTAGTATCCAATAATTGAAACACCTGAAGGGTACGTCAGCTGGGGAGTGGATAAACAAAGTGTGGTATGAGCATATAATGGAATATAATGAAATATCACATAGAAATAAAAAGAACGAGTACTGATACATGCTGCAATACAGATGAATATTGAAAATATATGCTAAGTAAAAGA
>NW_007789563.1:0-1066 GCF_000696425.1 Galeopterus variegatus
ATCACTGTGTCTATATTATTTAAGTGCTATAGTTCTTGTCCATGACAGGTCATTGTGATGTTATTATATTCCAGGGATTATCACCTGCCTCATTTATCACCAGCATGAGAAACATGGTTTCCATATGATTGTGATGTGACACAGTTCCTAAATCCCATTCTAAAGGTCAATATTTTATTGACATTTTGGTCCAACAAAGCCTCCCTGAAAGCAGTGCTGAGACAAAGGTTTACAAGCAGGTCATTTATTTGGGAAGTAATTCCAAGGACTAAAAACCCACAGCAGTGGAATAAGACTGGAGGAAAAAAACTACATGAATCCATTCTCCATATGGTCTGTGCTATGGATGTCTGAAGTTTGAGCTCCCAGAGCACTTTGAAGAGTCTTACAGAATGTGCCTCAGAACTATTTGCCTGAGGAATTGAAGGGGGCAGTATCGATTTCTTGGTCCCACCCTACACTAGTCAAAGCTAGTACCACAAGCATTAACACCTCCACATTTTAGGGATTCATATGGTTGAGTGTCTTGTGAGTTCACACAAGGCATTCCATGCTATAAAGCATCAAATAAGTCCTAAACAGAAGGAAAATGTTAATGGTGCAAGCTCAGCATGAAGCATTGTCTGATTGATCCTGAACAGATCTGGTTGCAGTCTTATCAGAACTTCTCACTGAGTTTGGTCCAGTGTTTGGGTGTCATTTCACCGGCAAAATAAACTTTTTATATTAACTTTCAGTCTCCTGATCTTCTTTACAAATAATTGCATTAAATTCACTTTTGAAAATATTTTATAATTTTTTAAATATTTAGACCCAAGAGTCTTACAAAATGTTAAATAGTATATATTTTATTATACCACATAGACAAATATATCTTCCTAAAAATCTAGAGAGCTGTTTTAGTCTGTTTTGTGTTGCTATAACAGAATATCTGAGACTGGGTAATTTATAAGGAAAAGAGGTTTATTTGGCTTACGATTCTGGGACAGTTGCATCTGGCACGGACCTCAGGCTGCTTCTACTCATGGTGGAAAAGTGGCAGGCAGCTGGCGGGTACAAGCAGATC
>NW_007789564.1:0-2134 GCF_000696425.1 Galeopterus variegatus
GGGAAGACCTCACTAAGAAGGTGACAATGGAGTAAAGACTTGAAGGTGGGGGAGGGAGCTACGTGGATCTCTGGGGAAGAACATTCCAGCAGAAGTAGGAGCTGGTACAGAACTCTGAGGTGGGAGCGTGCCTGGCACGTTCAAGGAACAAGAAGTCCAATGACTGGAAAGGATGATCAATGGGTAAAGTAGTAGGAGGTGACATCAGAAAGTTAACGGGGATGCGTGGGGAGAAGAGGAAATGCATGCAAGGCTATATCCAACAAAGAAATCATATCCAAAATATATGAAGAATACCTACAAACCAATAAGAAAAATGCAGGTAACCCAATGAAAAATGGGCAAAAGACTTGAACAGGCCCTTCACAGAAAAGGAAATGGCCAATAAGTGTATGAAAAGGTGCTTTACTTCATCATTAGGCATCAGGAAAATGCAAATTAAAACCACAATGCTACACTGCTACATCCACAGAAAGGTTAAAGTTTAAACAGCAGGCAATACCAGGTACTAGAGAAGAAACAGAACTCAAAAACTTGCCAGCGGGTGCATAAGTTGGTACAAACTGCAGTGCCTACTAAAACTAAAAATATGCACCCCTTATGAGCCCACAATTCCATTTCTAGGTGTATATGTCCAACAGAAAATCATGTATATGTTCTCTAGAAACTTGAACAAGAGTGTTTAGAGCAGCACTGCTCTTAACACCCTGAAACTGAGAACTACCCAACTGCCCAGTAACAGTAAAATGGATAAACAAATTGTGTTATAGTCACACAATGGACAATGCTGTATGATCCATTTATGTGTGGTTCAAAAACAAGCAAAACTAATCTATTCTGTTAGAAGACAGAATAGTGGTTACCACTGTGGAGAAAAGACTGGAAATGGGGATGAGGGATTTGGGGGAACTGTAATGTCCTGTTTCTTGATCTGGGTGCTAGTTAAATAGATGAGTTCAATTTATGAACAGTAACCAAGCTGTGCACTGATAATTTGTGCACTTTTCTGTATCTAATATTATACTTCAGGAAAATGTTTTACAAAAATCATGTAGGGGGCATCTTGGTTCCCTACCCTGGGGTACCAGTGACATGTCCAGTAAGTGTCGATATTATGAGCTCTTTAAAAGCCACAAGGTATTACATCTTTTAAAACTGGAAGTGAAAAGGCCGCTGAAGCATCCTATACGTTTTGATTTCTAATTATGTAAATATTGATAACTATAATCCACATAAACAAAAAGCTATTTGGGAACGTCAATAATTTTTTAAAAGGGTAAAGGGTTTTTGAGCCCCAAAAGTGAGAAAACCACTGTGAATTATCCCCAAACTTGTTAATAGGTTCATTTCTTCCCATGGCCTCATAAGGAGCCATTGTTTTGGAATTCCAAGAATGTATGTAAGTCCCTGGCTGGGCCGAGGTTATTGAAGCCTTTGTTTTTATTTTTCTAACTTTTAAAATACTTTTTCCTTTTTTTTTTTTTTTTTACTTCTCAATATACATTGTAGTCGATTTTCATGACTCTTTACCGTTCCTCTTCCTCAATTTTCCCCTTTTTTTTTTTTTCCTTTTCGTCTTTTTCCATGTCCAGCAACGGATCGCAACCCTCAGTGTCGCGCCCGTACCAGACCGGGACCGGCAACGGGATCGCAACCCTCGGTGTTGCGCCCGCATCTCGCTCAGCCAGTGAGCGGGAACCGGTCTGTATGCGGGATCCGAACCCTCGGCGGGAGCGCCACCGCACTCCCAAGTGGCGCACTGTAGCAGTGTGCCACCAGGCCGGCCCCAATTTTTCCTTTTTAAGTTTAGTTTGTTGCTTTAATTTCTGCCTCGTTTTGTGCTTTGACTCCATTATAAAGATCAGGTGAACTTTGGAAGTGATTTTCTTTTGAGGTGATTTGGACCAAGTTTCTCACCAGCTTTTCCCAAGTGTAAGCCAACCCTGAAACACCTTGACTCCCAGCCCAGCAGTAAGTCCAGCATGCTGCAGGGCTTCTTGGCTGTTTCTGCTGAGGAGAGACCCACACTGGCAACCAGGCTCCTGAGACCTTGGGCAAGGATAACTGGCTAAGGTAAATTTGGCTAAGCACATTCAGACCAGGAAAGTAGGAACCAGGAAGGTCATTGACGAGA
>NW_007789565.1:0-885 GCF_000696425.1 Galeopterus variegatus
AATCGATCTAAGTAAACTCATCAGAAAAAGCCAATCGATCAAAGTAAACTCATGAGACCAAGCCCTTCGATTTAAGTAAACTCATCACACCAAGCACATCGATCTAAGTAGAGTCATCAGACCAAGCACATTGTTCTAAGTAAACTCATCAGACCAAGCACATTGATCTAAGTAAACTCACCAAACTGAGCTCATCAATCTAAGTAAACTCATTGGACCGAGCTCATCGATCTAAGCAAACTCATCGGACCGAGCTCATCAATCTAGGAAAACTAATCAGACCAAGCTCATCGATCTAGGTAAACTCATCAGACCCAGCCAGTTGATCTAAAGAAACTCATCATACCAAGCTCATCGATCTAAGTACACTCATCAGACCAAGCACATCGATCTAAATAAACACAGCAGAGTAATGTCTTCAATCTAAGTAAACTCATCAGAAAAATCCAATCGATCAAAGTAAACTCATGAGACCAAGCCCTTTGATTTAAGTAAACTCATCACACCAAGCACATCGATCTAAGTAGAGTCATCAGACCAAGCACATTGTTCTATGTAAACTCATCAGACCAAGCTCATCGATCTAAATAAACTCATCAGACCAAGCTCATCGTTCTAAGTAAACTCATCAGAACTACCTAATCGATCGAAGTAAACTCATCACAAAAAGCACATCGATCTAAGTAAACTCATCAGACCAAGCTAATCGATCAAATAAACTAATCAGAGCAAGCTAATCGATCTAAGTAAACTCAAGACACCAAGCCAATCGATCTAAGTAAACTAATCAGACCAAGCTCATTGATCTAAGTAAACTCATCGGACCAAGCAAATAGATCTAAATAAACTCACGAGACCAAGCCAATCGATCTAAATTAAGTCATC
>NW_007789565.1:1247-2133 GCF_000696425.1 Galeopterus variegatus
ATCGATCTATGTAAACTGATCAGACACATCTAATCGATCTAAGTAAACTCATCAAAACAAGACCTTTGATCTAAGTAAACTCATCGGACCAAGTTAATCGATCAAATAAACTCATCGGACCAAGCAAATCGATCTAAGTAAACTCACGAGACCAAGCCAATCGATCTAAATTAAGTCATCAGACCAAGCTCATCGATCTATGTAAACTGATCAGACACATCTAATCGATCTAAGTAAACTCATCAAACCAAGCTAATCGATCTAGGAGAAATAATCAGACCAAGTTAATCGATCTAGGAAATATAATCAGATCAAGCTAATCGATCTTGGAAAACTAATCAGACCAAGCTAATCAATCTAGTAATAATAATCAGACCAAGCTAATCGATCTAGGAAACCTAATAAGTCCCAACTAATCGATCCTGTTAAACTAATCAGACCAAGCCAATGGATCTAGAAAAACTAATCAGACCAAGCTAATCGATCCTGGAAAAATAATCAGACCAAGCTAAGCGATCCTGGAAAACTAATCAGACCAAGATAATCGATCTAGGAAAACTAATCAGAAAAAGCTCATCGATTTAGGAAAACTAATGAGACCAAGCTATTCAATCTTGGAAAACTAATCAGACCCAACTAATCTATCTAAGAAAACTAATCAGACGAAGCCAATCGATCTAGGAAAACTACCCAGACCAAGCTAGTTGATCCAGGAAAACTAATCAGACCAAGCTAATCAATCTAGGAAAACTAATCAGACCAAGCTAATCCATCTAAGAAAACTAATCAGTCAAAGATAATCGATCTCGGATAACTAATCAGACCAAGCTAGTCGATCTAGGAAAACTAATCAGACCCAACTAATCCATCTTGGAAAACTAATCAG
>NW_007789566.1:0-2133 GCF_000696425.1 Galeopterus variegatus
AAATAAATCTTAAAATCAATATAAAATGAAAATAAAAACAAGTTATTTTAAGACATTTGTTACCACACTTTTCTATGCATTAGAATTACAAAATGCTCTCAAAAGTCTTCATTGACTCATCACACTCATACCAACTTTATTAAAAAGTTTGGAGCTAAAATACAGGGAACTATGTACAGAAAAATTTAGGAACAACTATATTAAGCTGTCATAATCGATTTTACTTTAATGTAATCAACTGTCACCATCAGTTTTGTATAAATATATTAAATACAGGGAACTATGTACAGAAAAATTTAGGAACAACTATATTAAGTTGTCATAATCGATTTTACTTTAATGTAATCAACTGTCACCATCAGTTTTGTATAAATATATTTTTGGTTTTGATGTTCAAGATTACAAAAAAATAGTATCCATTTGTATGCATAAAATAATTTAAAGGTTGATTTTGTAAAATATTTACAAGCTCAAAATGTTAATATCTTTAACACAGTAGTTCCTAGTCTTGTAATTTTACAGTGAGACAATATAAATTGTTATACATATGTGATTATTTATATTGTTATTCAGTATATTGTTAATCAAAACTAAGAAAATATCTACTCATAAAGGAATTAATAAATAAATGATAAAATGCTATGTAAAAAATAATTTTCAAATGATATTTAAAATGTGTTATATATTAGCTGTAAAAATCTTCATATAAAACTAAATGCATATTGTGAATCCACAAATCATGAACACCAGTATGCTAAAATCAAACTAAAAATACATTAGAATTTTCTCAGGGAGCGATTCTGATTATGTATTTGAGTTATTTTTGTATTCATTCTATATTATTTTATTTGCCAATATTAATGCTAAGGAAGCAAAATACAAAGTTTATTCCTAACCAATTATACATTTCTCATTAATTACTGTATAAACTGAAAAGTTTTCTTCTTTTTTCTTTTTTTAAGACCATAGAATTTTATTATCCACATTGTTACATTAAAATTTGTACGTTGAGGTAACTAGACTTTTTGACATTTAGCTTTTCACATAATCTGGATATTATTAGTGGATGTTCAGAATGTGGTTCAACATTTTTCCCTGTGTAAATATTCAGCAAATTGAGAGCTGGATTCAGGGATTTGTAAGACTTATTCCTTTGGTATAACTATACGTGGTAGTATGTTCTTTCATCAAAAGGCACAAAATATCTGTGTTTTTATTCTCTTTATTTTTTATTTCTTCCCAATATGCAGGCCAATTAATTCATTGTGGTTTTCAAAATGATAATATCAAATTTCAATGTCAATGTCTCTTTGGTAATTTTGCATATCTGAAAGATGTTATATAACAAATCCCTTAGCAAAAATACATGGGAAGAATATTCTCTGAGGGCGTAAATTTTGAAAACTGATTTTCTATGCCCTTTATATTTTAAGACCATTTCTTAAAAAATCCATGGTTTTTGGTAGTGTGGATATTTTCACAATGTTAATTCTTCCAATCCAAAAGCCTGGAATATCTTTACATCTTTTTGTGTCTTCTTTAGTTCTTCACAGAAATAGAAAAAAAAATCATAACATTCATATGGAACAACAAATGACCCTGAAGAGCCAAATCAATATTGAGAGAGAAAAAAAAAAAGCTGAAGGCCTAACATTCCGACTTCAGACCATACTACAAAGTTATAGTAACCAAAAGAGCATGGTACTGTCATAAAAGCAGACACTCAGACCAATGGAACAAAATAGAGAATCCAGAAATCCATCCAACAACTTACGGCCAACTGATGTTTGACAAGGTAACAAGAACATAAATTGGAAAAATGGCTGTCTCTTCAATAAATGATGCTGGGAAAACTGGACATCCATATGTAGAAAATTGAAAGTAGTCATATATCTTTCACCATATTCCAAAATCAACTCAAAATGGATTGATGACTTAAATATAAGACCTGACAGTATAAAGCTCCTAAAAGAAACATAGGAGAAATACTTCAGGATGCAGGACTGGGGAAAGACTTTATTAATATGACCCCAAGATCAAAGGATACAAAAGAAAAAATAAATAAGTGGGATTATATCAAACTAAAAAGCTTCCGCACAGCAAAAGATACAGTTAACAGAGTGAAAAGGCAAC
>NW_007789567.1:0-2133 GCF_000696425.1 Galeopterus variegatus
GCTGAGAGAGATGTTAATTGTTCTCACTGCACACACACAAAAAGTAATTATGTGAGGTGATGGATATGTTAAAATATTTTGATTTGTAGATGGCATAATTATATACTTAGTGAACAGAAGATTATCAAATGCTATTTAGAATAATTAAAATGACCAGTAATATAGTCAAATAATATATCAATATCTATACACATATACATACATGTGTTATATTCCTGTTTTTTATGTCAGCCATACCAGTAAAGAAATGATCTTTATCAATGTTTAGAATAATTTTTATTCAGTACCATTTAGGTAAGAATATTAAGAGTGTTCTGATTTATTTTCTGTTGGATTCAGTTACATCCAGAAATCTTATCCTGATTATTACCCACAGTACCATTTGGAATTTCACATAAGCGTAGAGATGTGCTAAAGCCTTTCCTCATTTATTGGTTGCTCCTGCATTCCACACCAGGTTTGGCCAGGTCTAGACTCAACAATGAAGACATTCACGTTCACTATGTTTCAAGTATCTCAGGCAATAATTAGTCCTAGAAATTATCTTTCAGAGAGTATTTGCATTCATTTCCAGCAAGTGACAGAGGTTTCTAGCATCACTTGAAAGGATGCAAAACTAAGCTTTATTCTCTACAAAGATGTGTATTTCTAGTCTATTTGTGTGAGATAACAACCCAGAGTCTGAGGATTTACAAGAGACCTTCATATTTTCAGGTTACTGGACTCCAATTTTTGTTTTCTGACCTCTGAGTGTCTCCAATATTCTGCTGAAATTTTCACTTCATTAAGAAATAGAAGAGTCACTTGAGCAAAGCAATTTGAAATGCCAGGTCAGCCTTATGGACTCCCTTTTTGCACAGATCTTGACTCTTCTTTTTAATTGATGTTCCAAATAGCAGACAGTGTTTGATATGTCAATCATTAATGACTTGGAGGAGATATAAATCTCATGAGTTTATCTCTAAATGCCAAAATCTGGTGTTTTTGTTTGCCTTTATTGAGGAGGGGGTTAGAAGTCAAATATATACAAAATATAACTTATTAGACTGTGATGCTAGGGGACTTTTTAAATTTATGTGTTCGTGAGAAAGGGTGGTACATATGTATTTTAACCAGGCAGTGTATTAGATAAGCAGTGATTGATTATACAATGTCTCCTAATAGAATTTGTTTTCAATGATAGCATCAATATTCATGCCCAACAGTCACAAGTGCCCGCCTGATTCAAACTCAACTAATTCCATTTTTTTTTTTTCATTTTTTTTTGACGAAGATAACAAGAGAGTAAGGCCCCTACACTAAGGGAACCAAAGACAGTAACTCAAGACAGTGAGCTTACTAGTAAACATTGAAATAATACCTATGGACACATGAAGCAAAGATTTGAGAAAGAGGTAGAAAGGAGCAAAAATGGGTCATAAAATAATAGGTATGGAAAAGAAAAGTAGCTTTCACCTCTTTATTTCTGTCAGGTACATCTGGACTTCCTACAATTGTATATGATATGATCACCTGTAGCCTTAAGGTAAACTCCCCTTTGTTCATGCTTATCTGAGTGTTCTTTTTCTTAAGAATACAAGCCTGCATAACTCATTGTCCATATTGTTTAAAAAATGAGTGTGTTTGATGTTTATTTAAAGATTATTATTTAAAAAAAAAACTTGTAATCTGTGTATATAGATATTTTCCTTTAATATCTATATATTCAAGTTAACATAGACTTTTAAGATTTCTCCCTGAAGAATGAGCATCTTAATATCTAGAAACTAAAAAATATAAGATGCAGTCCAGTGCATGTAGTAGAAAGAACATATAAATTATACTCATAGTTGTAATTCCAATTCCTATTCCTTGAGCAGTACATTAATCTTTTCTCCACAGTGTCTATATTCATGCAATGAAAATAGATTGAAGTAGGTCAGTGCTTTTGAAATTCCATGACATCAAGTCTCATCAGGTACAACTCTAAGGAATTAACCGTCTTGGTAAAAGCAAAAATCTTAATTCCTGGATGATTTTTCACCCGAACATTTACAAATGTATCTATCTGCAGCCTTGTTTTCTGTAAGACAGTTTCTTTTGCAAAAGTATTTTGTGTATATTAAAAATGTTAAAGAACCAAAGAAGAAGATA
>NW_007789568.1:0-2133 GCF_000696425.1 Galeopterus variegatus
GTAATGTATAATATAAATATATTTATATGCTTGTATAAGTATGAATATGTAATATAAACTATCACAGCATGAAAATCTAAATAGAAGTAAATCATCCAAGGAATAGAACATGAGAGAAATACATTTTTTTTTTTTTGTCTTTTGTCTTTTTCCGTGTCCGGCAACGGATCGCAACCCTCAGTGTTGCTCCCATACCGGACGGGGGACCGGCCACGGGACTGCAACCCTCGGCGCTGCTCCCACGCCTCGCTCAGCCAGTGAGCGGGAACCGGTCTGTACGTGGGATCTGAACCCTCGGGCGGGAGCGCTGCCACGCTCCCCAAGCGGCGCACTATCCAGTGCGCCACCGGGCCGGCCCGAGAGAAATACATTTTAATGAGTTGTGTGCCAGGAAAGATCAGAGTCATGAAGTAGAATTTAATCAATTGCAAACAAGTGGATGTCGGGTTTTCTATGCAATCTTAGTTGATATGTTTATATGGCATTACTTTATGAAAGAAGGAGCCCATGTTTGTAATTTGGCTAGTGTTTAAAGTAGAGTATCGAGTAACAGAAAGAGTGAGGAATTTGAGTGCACATCACCCTGACCAAGTAGGTAAAAACGCTTTGTATGCCCTGTTGCCACTTAAGATGAAAAGACCAGTGTTTTTCATAGGCAAGGTCAGAGTGGAAACTGCAATTCCCCAGGTCCAGTGTGTTTCACATTCTTTTTCTCTGGTCATGTTGGCATCTGCACACTTCCATTTTTTGTGTGCTCCTGTCAAGTTTGTAAGAACACAACATGTTTGAAATCTTTGACATAGGAGGCCTGCAGTCTCATTTTAGCAGCTAAAGTCTTGGTTTTTTCACCTGACAAATTTAGTCTACACTTTTGGTCTACATATGTAACACTTTTGGCCTAATCAGGAGAGTGGTTGAGCTACCCCAGATTGTGCATGGGTCGCCTGTGAACTAGCCAAACACTTGGAGATTTGGCAAAAGTTTGTGCCATAAAAGGCAGTTATAGAAATATTTATGACATCCAGTAAGGGTTTGAGGATGCTGCCTGTGGAATCAAACCACAGGGTTTGATTGTAATATTGCCTTGATTTACCACCTAGGAAGAGTCCAGTACTCTGAGAGAGGAAAAAAAAACCCCACAACTTTACCCCCCTATTCTCTCATACAACGATCAACACAGAAGACTGGCTTCTGTAACCAAACTGTGTGGGGATTTCTCACCAACAGCAAACGGTCAGTTCTGAGGTGGATACCAGCTGGGTGTTCTCAAAATCAAATCTTTCCCGACAGTATCTACATGGAGATAGCATCAGATCCCAGTAGTTAAGAGATTGGTACCCAAGATTGCCACCTCTTCAGATGCCAGCTGCAAGTCCAGCTCCCTGGAACTTCTGACCAAGCAGCTATAAATTGGTGCTCCCACAACCCTTTCATCTGATTGGACTGATTTCCTAGAGCAGCTCACGTAACTAAGGGAAACACTCTCATCTATCCATTCATTATACAGGATATTCAGATGAAGAGATGCATAGGTCAAGGTATTGGGGTAGGGGTGCATAGCTTCCATGCCCTCCTTGGGCACATGACCTCCAGGAGCCTCCATGTGTTCAGCTATCTGGAAGCCCCCTGAACCCAGTCCTTTTGGGGTTTTATAGAGGTTTCATTATATAGGCATAATTGATTAAATCATCGCCACTGTTGATCAACTCAAACTTCAGCCCCTGTCTTCTCCCTGAAGGTTGGGAGAGAGGTGGGTCTTCAAGTCCCAACCCTCTAATCTTGCCTTGGTCTTTCTGGTGAACAATGCTCATCCTGAAGCTACCTCTGAGCTGCCAGCCATCACTCACTCATTATCATACAAAAAGATACCACTCTGGGGATTCTAAGGATTTTAAGAGTTGCATGCCAGAAAAGGGACGGGAACAAGGATGAAGACCAAATATATTCTGAACTTCAAAATATCACAAAGACCATGTCTGTTTTTAATACAAAGGGAAAATTTTTCTTTCAATATCTTCAACTGAGCAAGAAAAAGTCTTTGAGCTCACATAGACGTTTTAGGAAGACCAATGAACTCAGTAGAAGAAAGGTAAAATGATATTGTTTTTCTGGTGATGGATATTATACTCTTTA
>NW_007789569.1:0-2133 GCF_000696425.1 Galeopterus variegatus
AATTATCAACACAAATGAATACTCAGCACTGGCCTTCAATCCTATTTTTTCTAGTAAATTGACTTTTCCACTCTACAAAATGATTATTTCTTACTTTCTTGTTTACCAAACCTTATCCTTTCCACACTCAGCAGATGACCTTGCTTTATATCCCATTGAAAAAATAGGAGCCATCGGATGGGAGCTTCTGCTACGAGACCCGTGCACCTATTGTCATCTGCTTTCATCTCCTCCCTTGTTCTTGTGGGCTAGGATTTTTCAACCGCGATCCCTCTAGAAGAGCTCCTGATCCCGTCCCTTCTCAGTCTTGCAAGGTCTTCATTCCCTTTGCTGTTTCCTCTCGTTCTCTTCAACCTCTCCATCTACTGGATGCAATATGGTATTCTCCCTTGATTCCACATCCTCCTCTGGCTTCACACATCCAAAATGGCTTATTTCTTTCTTTCCTTCCTTCTCCAAACCCTCTCCTACCTCATGATCCATCCTGGTGAACCACACCTTCTTCTGCCAACATGTTCCATCCAGAAACTTGGGAACCATTTTTCACACTCCCCCAAACTCACATAATCATAGGCTCCAGGGGATTCTGCTACAAATTATATCCCACATACGTCCACTTCCCCGTCCCCACTGCCACCTGCCAGTCCTGGTCACCACCCTCTCTTTTCTAGGACAATTAGTTTTGCCTAACTAACCTCCCTCCTCTTGCCCCTCTCCAAGCCATTCTCTGGGCAATAGCTACAGTTATCTTCAAAAACTACAAATAGACATTTGTGCACTTTGTTGTATTTATTTATTTATTCGCAGCTGGCAGGAATGAGGATCTGGACCGTTGACCTCAGTGCTCTAGCCAGCTGAGCCAACTGACCAGCCCTGAAAACCACAGAGAGAATTATGTCATTCTCCTGCTGAAAATCCTATAAACTGTTCCCATTGAATCTGGAGGGAAATCCAAGCTCCTCGCCCACCTCGCCCGGCCTCACCTGGCTGCTGCCAGCCTCTCCAGCATCACCTCCCACCTGTTTCTCTGGCTCTTCTGACCTCCTTTCAGTTCTTCAGAGACGCCAAGCCCTGTTCCACCTCAGGGACTTGGCACATAACATTCCCTCTGCCTGAAATGTCCCCTGCCTCCCTCTGTCCTCGGCCTTTCCTGACCCCCCCTCCCCATTCTTCAAGTCATCGGAGAAGTCTCAGGGACTTGGCACATAACATTCCCTCTGCCTGAAATGTCCCCTCCCTCCCTCTGTCCTCGGCCTTTCCTGACCCCCCCTCCCCATTCTTCAAGTCATCGGAGAAGTTTTTCCTGCCAACCAGTCTCAAATAGTCCCCATCCCTCTTTGTCCAGGTGCATGCTCTTCCCCTTCACTGCACTTGCCGCATGTGGAATTGCTTATCCATTCCTCTGCCCTTGCCTGCTGCTGGTCTGCTCCCCATGATGTCCGGACGTCCTGACGTCGGTGCTGCGTCTGTCTGGGCTCATGCTGTGCCCCGCATCTTGTGCAGGGCCTGTCCGTGTAATATGTGCTCGATGAATTAGCAAGCCTGGGGAAAGATCCATCAGGTCTCAGGTGTTTGCAGAGAGCCACAGGTCTGATTTATAGCCTGTGTGTTAACTTCAGCAAACTGGCGGGCACACACACTTAGACACACAGACACATACAGATATGCACACACAGATAAATATACAGACACATGCAGACAGACACTCATGTAGACACACTCAGACACACACAGAAATACACAGACACACACACATACGAATACACACTAACTCAGCACACATATTACTGGAGTCTTTCTCTGTCTTTTTAATTCCAGAAAATGCATGGCAGGATCCTGGAGGGAGCAGGCACAGGAGGAGGGGTGGGCACGGGGCTCCACCGGCTGCCGCTCGGCCCTGTCGTACTGGCCGCTCACAGTGGAGCTCAGCTGAGCTCAATCCGCCGGGGTGGCCACCTCAGGAATGTGCGGCCTGTCCTCACGTTGGGGACTGGGAGGGAGATAAAGCAACTTCATGGCAGTCCTTGGAAGACCAGACCGGGCGCAGGGCTCCATGCCTGCCTGGCAGAGCCGGGGTCCGTGGAGGAGCATGGCCACAAGCCACAGACCCCGGGCTATGGGGAGGCTGGCCCA
>NW_007789570.1:0-491 GCF_000696425.1 Galeopterus variegatus
GATTTACCATGCAAACAGAAAAGAAAAACGAGCTGGAGTAGCTATTCTTATGTCTGACAAAGTAGACTTTAAACTAAAAATCATAAAAAGAGACAATGAGAGACACTACATAATGATAAAAGGACTGATCCATCAGGAAGACATAACAATCATAAATATGTACTCACCCAATGTTGGAGTAGTCAGATTTATAAAACAAACTCTATTAGACTTAAAGAAGGAAATAGACCCTAATACCATAATAGCAGGGGACCTGAACACCCCACTGTCAATATTGGACAGATCATATAGGCAAAGAATCGGCAGAGAAACACAAGATCTAAACAATACTCTAGACCAATTGGACTTGGCAGATATCTACAGAACATTCCATTCAACAACCTCACAGTATTCATTCTTCTCATCAGCACATGGATCATTCTGCAGGATAGATCACATATTAGGTCACAAATCAAGTCTCAACAAATTCAAAAAAATTGGAATTATCCCAT
>NW_007789570.1:1395-2133 GCF_000696425.1 Galeopterus variegatus
AATCAGACGCAAATCTTGCAAACTCATTCTATGAGGCAAACATCATTCTGATGCCAAAACCAGGTAAAGATGTAACCAGAAAAGAAAACTACAGGCCGATATCCTTGATGAATATAGATGCAAAAATCCTCAATAAGGGCCGGCCCGGTGGCGCACTCGGTAGAGTGTGGCGCTTGGGAGCGCGGCGGCGCTCTCACCGAGGGTTTGGATCCCATATAGAGACCAGTCCGCTCACTGGTTGAGGGCCGTGCAGGCGCGACACCGAGGGCTGCGATCCCATTAACGGTCAAGAAAAAAGACAAAAAAAGGGGGGGGGGAATCCTAAATAAAATACCCGCAAACAGAATACAACAACACATACGTAAAATTATTCACCCTGATCAAGTGGGATTCATCCCAGGGATGCAAGGTTGGTTCAACATACGCAAATCAATAAATGTGATACACCATATTAATAAAATCAAATACAAGGACCATACGATCATCTCTATAGATGCTGAAAAAGCATTTGATAAAATTCAACACTCATTCATGACAAAGACCCTCTATAAGTTAGGTTAGACGAAAAGTATCTCAACATAATTAAAGCCATATATGATAAACCCATGGCCAATATTATCCTGAGTGGGGAAAAGCTGAAAGCTTTTCCTTTAAGAACAGGAACCAGACAAGGATGCCACTCCCACCTCTTCTATTCAACATAGTGCTGGAAGTACCAGCCAGAGCAATCAGAGAAGA
>NW_007789571.1:0-2133 GCF_000696425.1 Galeopterus variegatus
GGCTGTATTAATGTACACTCCCACCAACAATGTATGAGAGTTCCTTTTTCTCTGCATCCTTGCCAGCATTTGTTATTTTCTGTCTTGTTGGTAGTAGCCTTTCTAACTGTAGTGAGATGAAATCTCACCGTGGTTTTAATTTGCATTTCCCTGGTGAGTAGTGATGTTGAGCATTTTTTCATATGCCTGTTGGCCATTTGTATGCTTCTTTTGAGACATACTGTTCAGGTTCCTTGTCCATTTTTTAATTGGGTTATTTTATTTACTTATTTACTTTTGCTATTGAGTTGTTTGAGTTCCTCATATATTCTAGATATTAGCCTCTTGTCAGATGCATAGTTTAGAATTACATAAGAGGATATTTCCTAATATATTTATAAATATTAATAAATGCTATAATTTGTTTGAATAATTTATAATTTTATTCTTAATGAAAAGTTATATATGAAATACTTGGCATAGCATATGACTCTCAGAGATGTTGGCTCTTTGTGTGGTCATCACAATTATTGCTAGTGGGCTCTACATCCATTAAAATCCAGATAGAAGGTTTTGCTGCTGTCTTAGAGTAACCAGTTGATGTGAACTCTAAAACATCATGGAAATTGATGTAAACTCTAAAACATCATGGAATGTATATAGATTCAGACCAGGAAGTAAAAAAGTAGGTTGAATTTGGGAAGTTATCTGTAAAACACTCTCCTGATTAGAGAAGATCACTAAGTAGCCTGGTACCTTAGTGAAGATTGGCTTTACTTTCTCTCTTTATTTGATCTTCTCCATAATTTTTGAGGTTGACAGTATAATTAATAACTTATAGATAAGGAAGTTAAAATACAGAGAGATTTTGTTTATTTTCCAAGATTGCATAGTTAGACAATCCAATGATGGAGCCAGGAATCAAACCAATGCAGTCTGACATCAGAACCTATACTCTTATCAAAAACTTATGATGCTTTCTCTCTGGAAAACTATGAGTGGTTAAAGAATACTAATTGAAGACATAGGTCAAAAATAGAATCTATTTGCATTTAGGATTAAGGTACTTTTGGTTTGAAAAAAATATCACAGCCATGGTATTTCTAAGAGCCACAAGGAACACTGAGCTGGGGGCGCCTTCCTGGCAGCCTGCACCCTCCATTCCCAAGAGATCCATCCATGGCCTAATGAGGCATATTTTCTACTCCAGGGTAGGGGGACACAGCAATAATTTACCAATAGGATTTCAAAATTGCTATGGACCAATTCTTCCCCTTTTCTAATGGGAGTATTTATTGCAGTTATCCTGACTGATTCACAGATACATTTTAGGTGTTTGTGAGCAAGAATATAACTTGTCTTTTTAGTTCATAATTCTCTAGACTAAGGGGAGCTGCATCTGGACCTGATAGAGATAACAAGATCCTAGACATCATTCTCAATGATGCAATTTCTTGATGCTCATGGGAGGGTCTTATATTGGTGATGGATGTATTTTGTATGTGGTTGTGGGGTTGGAAATGAGCATTTATGGACAATAGGAAAGACTGAATTACTGTTCAGAAAATATTCACTCCACTTCTTTCCCACCATGAGTAGAATAAACTCCTCTACTCAAGGATGTTGAGTTGACCACATGACCTGCTTTGGCTGATGGGACATTAGTAGACTTTGTGCAAGCAAAGACCTGAAATGTGCTTTGGGAATGGGGCTTTCCCTGCTTGGGATTCTGCCATTGCAGAGAAAGAATGCACCCTGGGTACCTTTTGACCCAAAGATGAAGAGAACCATGTGAAACAGATGAGGAGCCAGGCTGCAGCTTGGCCCAGCTAGGCAAGCCCATCCTAAATAAGCTGAATACTGGCTGACTCATAGACCTCTGAGTGTGAGCGTAAACATTTATTATTGTGACACTGAATTTTTGGTTAATTATTACACCATAGTTGCTAACTCAGAGCTCCATGGTTAAATACTTTTGAGAACTGCAGCATAATAGACACTTTATTTTGGAGATATTTGAAGTATTTTATCATACTAAAGTCTCTGAGAATCCTCTAGTAAAGGCAGTTGTTTAACTTAATTTAACCCAGCTTCTCAGACTTCTTTGAGCATAGAATTGTTTTTGGTATGTTAAAAGTAAAAAAAAAAAAAAAA
>NW_007789572.1:0-2132 GCF_000696425.1 Galeopterus variegatus
CAGGGTTTACCTATGCCCACAGTGTAATGCATCTTTCTAAACCCAGTCCTCTCTTTTGCCATTACTCTTAGTTGAACATGTGCTATAAAAACCACCAGGTGTCAACAATCTAGGCAACCATACCCCCGACTAAATCTTCTTAGGATGAGGGTGCACCTGCCAGAAGCATCTTCCAGCTGCTAGTCGGTGAAGCTGCAAATTCACATAACCCTTGCTTTTAGCTAAATTATTTCTCTCAGTCCTGCAAGCTACAAAAAGACAGAATCAGGTTAGAATATATAATGGGTAAAATATCTATTACTTATGGTGACCTGGAAGATATTTTTATTCTTATCTATTCTCTCGCATATTATTTTTTGAGGGATATGTTAATTTTTTAATTGTCTTAAGAAGGGCTATGAGTTAGCAATAGGTTATTTGTTGTCATATTTTTGGCTTTATGACCCACTGGCCATAGCCTCATTCTTTGAAATTCAATGATAAAATAATAGATAATATTTAGAGCCTGGCATTGTGCTGAGTATCCTACATGCATTTTCTTATTTAATTCTCACAACAATCCTAAGGTAGGTGCCATTACTATTACCATTTTACAAATAAGAAACGAAGTTAAGTAATTGGTCCTGTAAAAGTTAATTTTATGTGTCAAGTTGATTTGGCTAAAGGATACTCAGATAGCTGGTAAAACATTATTTCTGGGTGGGTTTTTGTGAGGGTGTTTCTGGAAGAGAGCAGCGTTTGAATTGGCAGACTTAGTACAGATTTCCCTCCCCAATGTGGGCAGGTCTCATTCAATCCACTGAGGGCCCACGTAGAAAGGCAGAGTGAGGGTGAATTTGCTCTCTCTCTTGAGCTGGGACATTCGTCTTCCCCTGCCCTTGGAAATTGGCACTTCTGGTTCTTGGGCCTTTGGACTTGGACTGGGAGTTCCACCACTGGCACGCCTGGTTCTCAGGCCTTTGGGCTTGGACTGGACGTACAACACCAGCTTTGCTGGTTCTCCAGCTTGCAGACAGCAGATCTTGTGACTGCTCAGCCTCCATAATCATATAAGTTGATCCTTCATATAAATCTCTTTCTATAAATCCTTTTAGTTCTTTCTATATATCCTTTTATTTCTGCTTCTTTGGAGAACCTTGACCACTACAGATCCCATGACAACATTTGAACAGCCCAGGCCATACTAGTTATCATCAAATGATGTTTGCATATCTACAGGCTCCATGATATTGTGCTAGCTTGCATTCAGCTTTTACTTATATGTGTTTTAAATTATAATCCTTTTGTGGGTACAGACTAAATCTCAATAAGCCTTAAAGTTAATTTGTGTTTAATATGATTTAAAGTATTTTACAAAAATTTCCAACATTTATATACCACTGTAGCATTTACAGAATACTTTTACAAACAATATCTCCCTTAATTTTAGTGTTCTGTTGACACTCAACCTACTCTCTTTTTTTTTCTTTTTGTTTTGTTATTTGGTTGGCTGGCTGGTATGGGGATCCAAACCCTTGGACCTTGGCATTACCAACACAATGCTCGAACCAACTGAGTTAAACAGCCTGTCCCCTATTCTCCTATTATCAGAATTATATCAGTCATCTTAAGTGCAGAGAAAATCTCCCCTGTCCTTCCTTTTCCTTTTAATTTCTCTCAACTCCCAACTTTTCCCACACCTCTTGCTTTCCAGTATTCAAAATAATTTCATATCTATTATCCCATTTAATCCTCAGAGCAGTCATCGGAGGTAGATGTTATTCTTTCTGTTTCATTGTCGAAGAAATTGAGACTTAGAGAAGTGATCTCACCATTGGTGAGATGAGGCAGAAGGGAAAGTCAGAAAGATTCGAGGTGTGGGGAGGACTCAACCTGCCGTTGCTTGGTTTGAGGGTGGAGGGGGCCATGAGCCAGGGAGCATGGCCTCTAGAGGCCGAGAACCACCCCTGAATTCTGCCAACAACCTGAATGGGCCTGGAAACATTTTCTCCCCTAGAACTTCCAGGGCGAGCCCGTGGCGCATTCGGGAGAGTGTGGCGCTGGGAGCGTAGCAGCACTCCGGCTGCGGGTTCGGATCCTATATAGGGATGACCGGTGCGCTCACAGCGCTCACTGGCTGAGCGCAGCGCGGC
>NW_007789573.1:0-2132 GCF_000696425.1 Galeopterus variegatus
CAGCTGATCATAAGTTTTGAACAAAGCAACTTATAATTCATTCACCTCAAAAAGCTACTGGGTAAAGGTGACCATCCTATAAATTTCAGGTTGACATGCAGACTACCAAGCATATTATGTCTTAATCACTTCTAAGGCAAGATTTTTTGATTCTCCATTCTAACAGTGAAGTGTTTACCCCTACAAACATTTTGACCAGATTATTGAGAAAAATTAAATTTAGGGAGGTGAGGAGATGGGGTACAAGAAAAAATAAAATTGATAATGGCTAATGCTCTGCAAAATCTGTTAATGACTATGGGGCCGGCCCGGTGGCGCACTGCTACAGTGCGCCGCTTGGGAGTGCGGCAGCGCTCCCGCCGAGGGTTCGGATCCCACATACAGACCGGTTCCCGCTCACTGGCTGAGCGAGGTGCGGGCGTGACGCCGAGGGTTGCGATCCCGTTGCCGGTCCCGGTCTGGTACGGGCACGACACTGAGGGTTGCGATCCGTTGCCAGACACGAAAAAAGACAAAAAAAAAAAAAATCTGTTAATGACTAAAAAACAATCTTGTAAACACTGGACCCAGCAATAATAATGATGGCAAAAAAATCCCTACACACTGGCAAAAATTATCATAGGTTAAAATGTAACATGGACAAATCAAACATGAACAAAGAGACTAAAAAAATCAAATCCTTATTTTAAAGTTTACATGAAAAGAAATGATCCCAATGAAAATTTCAGTAAAAAGAAAACTCATAAAAATGAAAAATAATTTTTATGTTCTTAGAGAACATTGATCAAGGAATTAAACTATTACAATGCCTTCACTTTGGCCTTTGACCAAAATGCATCATATAATTATAATTTAAATGTCATATGCACAAAAGAATACTTCTCAGAAGCAAAACACTCTGTATTGACCACCATCTCTTCTCAAGAATTGCGTTTGGTCATGCTTCTATTACAGCAAGGACCACCTGATCAATAACCTCAAATAATGCAAGTAATTTTATATCAAACTTATTTGTTGTTGATGAGATGACACATGAGGATTGGGAAAAATTCACTAAGACTCACATGAACAACATCCTGAAATGCCACTATCAGAAAGCCAAAAATGCACTCAGGTGATGGTTACTGATCAAAGCCAACATATCATTTGTCCAAGAAGCATTCTCAGAAACTACAATTTTAAATGGACAAAGAATCCATGAGAAGACTTAAGTAAATCATATAATATTTAGACATATGGAAAAATATTTGGAGAGAAAAAAATCAATTTTTAATAAGAATACCTCAACCAGTTTTACCAAAATAATGAAAGAGAAAAAGAAAAACAGTACAGGATCAAACAACTGTAAAATATGTGACATCCTACAAAAGAAGGAAGCAGTTTTCTGCTTTTACTAATGACACCAATATGAAACAGAAGAGATATCATAAAGGATAGATTTCTACATAGTAATTCAATAAAACATGCTTTCCATCACAATCTAAATTTGCTTCCCAACAAATGGACACACACCAAAAATAATTAGAAGATAAAAAGCTACCAGAGGGGCCGAGCCGGTGGCGCACTGGAAAGTGCGCCGCTTCGGAGCGCGGCGGCGCTCCTGCCGAGGGTTCAGATCCCATGTGGTGACCAGTTCCCGCTCACTGGCTGAGCGTGGCGCGGGCGTGACACTGATGGTTGCGATCCCGTTGCCGGTCCCCAGTACAGGCGCGACACGGAGGGTTGCGATCCCGTTACCGGCCAGTAAAAAAGACAAAAAGGAAAAAAAAAAAAAGCTACCAGAGAAACCCATATCAAAGCTCCTAAGGCAAAAGGAGGAAAAGAATAAAAGTGACAAAACTTTCACTTGCTAAAATGGAATAATAATATTCATGAGATTTTCTTAAAATCATTACTAACGAAACTTAAGAATACTAACTGGTTATTTTTAAATACTCGAAAACCTGAAGTTTGTAAATATAACTTTACTGACCATCTAAGTACAGCTACAGTCGGAAAACACAGAATAAGGAAAAAAAAAAAAATAGGGGCCGGCCCAGTGGCGCACTGGAGAGTGCACCGCTTGGGAGCACGGTGGCGCTCCTGCCGAGGGTTCGGATCCCATGTGGTGACCAGTTCCCGCTCACTGGCTG
>NW_007789574.1:0-2132 GCF_000696425.1 Galeopterus variegatus
TGAAAAGCACTTGTTTGGGGACAAGGCAAGCATGTCCCCTTTTACTACTGCTTTTCAACATCATACCGGAAGTCCTAGCTAATGTGATAAGACAAGAAATGGGAAAAGTCTACACAGATTGGAAAGAAAGAAATAAAACTGTATTTGTTTGCAGATGATGTAATCATCTACGTAGGAAATCTGAAAGAATTGACAAAAAACTTCCTGGAACTAATAAGCAATTACAGCAAGTTTTCAGGACACGAGGCTGATATACAAAAGTTAATCACTTTTCTATATGCCAACAATAAACAAGTGGAATTTCAAATTAGAAACACAACACCATTTACATTAGCATCCCCCAAAATAAAACAGTCAGGTTTAAGTCTAACAAAATATGTACAAGAGGTGTATGAAGAAAATTATAAAACTCTTGTGAAAGAAATCAAAGAACTAAATAAATGGGGAGATATTCTATGTTCATGGACTGGAAGACTCTGTACTGTCAAGATATCAGTTCTTCCCAAATTAATTCAACACAATCCCAATCAAAATCTCAGCAAGTTATTTTGTGGATATCAACAAACTGATTCTAAAGTTTATATCAAGAGGCAAAAGACCCAGAATAGCCAACACAATATTGAAGAAGAACAAAGCTGGAGGACTGACACTACCTGACTTCAAGACTTACTATAAACCTACAGTAATCAAGACAGTGGTATTGGCAAAAGAATAGACAAATAGATAATGGAACAGAATAAAGAGCCAAGAAATAGACCTGTGTAAATATAGTCAACTGATCTTTGACAAAGGAATGAAGGCAATGCAGTGGGAAAAAAATAGTCTTTTCAACAGTGGTGCTGGAAATACTGCACATTCACATGCAAAAAAATAAAGCTAGACACAAACCTTATACCCTCCACAAAAATTACCTCAAAATGGATCATAGACCTAAATTTAAAATATAAAGTTATAAAAATCCTAGAAGGTAACATAGGAGAAAATCCAGATGACCTTGAATTTGGAGAGGACTCTTTAGGTACAACACTAAAGGCACGATCCATGAAAGAAAGAATTTATAAGCTAGACTTCATTAAAAGTAAAAATTTCTGCTCTGTGAAAGACACTATCGAGAAAATGAAAAGACAAGCCACAAACTGGGAGAAAATATTTGCAAAAGATGCATTTGATAAAGGACTGATAACCGAAATATTCAAATAACTCATAAAAAGTCAACAATAAGAAAATAACCTAATTTAAAAATAAGCCAAAGACCTTAACATACACCTTACCAAATATATACAGATGGCAAAGCAGCATATGAAAATTTGTTCCACATCATATGTCATCAGGGAATTAAAACAACAATGAAATACCACTACACATCTATTAGCATGGCCATATTCAGTACACTGACAACTCCAAATGCTGGTGAGAAAGTAGAGCAACTATTATTCATTGCTGGTGGGATGCAAAATGCTACAGCCACTTTTGAGGATAGTTTTACAGTTTCTTACAAAACTAAACATACTCTTACCATACAATCTAGCAAACGCACATCTTGGTATTTACCCAAAGGAGTTAAAAACTTATGTCTACACAAAGACCTGCACGTTCATAGCAGCTTTATTCATAATTTCCAAAACTTGGAAGTAAGTAAGATGTCCTTCAGTAGGTGAATAGATAAATAAACTGTGGTACATCCAGACAATGTAATGTTATTCAGTGTTAAAAAGAAATAAGCTATCAGGCCATGAAAAGACATGGAGGAAACTTAAATGCACATTACTAAGTGGAAGAAGCTAATCTGAAAAGGCTACATGCTGTATGATTCCAACTATATGACATTTTGGAAAAGGAAAAACTATGGACACATGAAAACATCGGTGGTTGCCAAAGGTTAGCAGGGAGGGAGGGATGAAAGGTGGAGCACAGAGGATTTTTAGGACAGTGAAACTGCTCTTTATGATACTACAATGGTATATACATGTCATTATATATTAGTCCAAACCCATAGAATGTACAGCACCATGAGTGAACTCTAATATAAACTATGGACTCTCGGAGATGTTGATGTGTCAATGTTAGTTCATCAATTGTAACAAATGCACCCCTCTGGTGAGGGAAGTTGATAATGGAAAAGGCTGCCGGCC
>NW_007789575.1:0-2132 GCF_000696425.1 Galeopterus variegatus
TCTGACTAGAAAGATAAGCTATTATGACACATTGGAAAATTGATAGAATTCTGAAAAACTTAAGACTTGATAACTACGTCTGAGCTTTTCTCCACTTCATTTACCAGATAAGCCTGGAGGTCATGAGAAATATGAGCATTTCAATAACATGATGGGTCCCAAGAATCTGAATATTGCTTGAATATGCATTTTTTACTTTGTTCTTTGTATTTCATTTTGAGGAAAACTCAGTACAACTCATCATGGAATTTCTGCAGTTAGCTCTAACTCATGAATTAAAATATATTGAGATAGTCTCTAAAATGTTAAAACTTTTTAAAATGTAATTTTTATTTAAAAATAATTTTATGTTTATAAAAATTTATGAAGACAGTACAGATTGTCCCCATACACCTAGAGTTTCTTCTGTTATTGACATCTTACACAGCCTTAGCAATATTCATTTAAAATCATTCATGTCTTTTCTTGGTTTGATTGCTCATTTCTTTTTAATAATGAATAATATTTGTTTGTATATTTACGCCCTTTTTATTTACACATTTGCTTATTGAAGGATATCCTGGTTGCTTCCAGCTTTGGGCGATTATGAATAAAAATCCTGTAAGCATCTCTGTGCAGGTTTTTTTTGTGTGTAGAAGTTTTCAAATCAGTTGGGTAAATACTTAACACATGTGATTCATGGATACCATAATAAGACTTGTTTAACCTAGTAAGAAAATGCCAACATGTCTTCCAAGTGGCTGTAACACTTTGCGTTCCCAGCATCAATGCATGAGAATTCCTACTGTTCTGCATCATTGTCAGTAATTGGTGGTGTCAGCTTTTTGGATTTTCACCATTCCAATAGGTGTATAACTGCTAAGTTATTGTTGATTTAACTTTCAATTAGCTATTGACAAACTATGTTGAGCTGCTTTTCATATTTTCATTTGACATCTGTTTATCATCTTTGATGAATTGTCCATTCAGATCTTTTCTCCATTTTAAAAATTTCTAGTGTTTTTTAAAATTTTTATTATTTATTATTAGCATAATCATTTTTCTTTATGCCCTTTACATAATCTATCGCTCCCCAAACACCCTCTCTCCCTCGCTCTATTCTTTAGTGTCCTTAGGTTTGTTCCCTCCTTCTGAAAGTTCAATGCATTGTTGTGGTCTTTCTTTCCTTCTTTCCTTCCTTCGTTTCTTCCTAGCATTGAGTTATGAGTGAGAACATGTGGTATTTCTCTTTCCTGTTTGACTTATTTCACTTATAATTTTCTCCAGACTCATCCATGTTGCTGCAAGTGGCAGAATTTCATTCTTTTTTATGGCTGAGTAGTATTCCATGGTGTAGATATACCTTCATTGGACTCTTAGGTCGGTTCCATGTCTTGGCCACTGTAAACAGAGCTGCAATGAGCGTGGGGGTGCAGTGTCCCTTCAACATGATGATTTCCATTCCTTTGGGTATATACCCAGAAGTGGGATGGCTGGATCATATGGTAGCTCTACCTGTATTTATTTGAGGAACCTCCCTACTGTTTTCCATAATGGCTGTGCTAATTTACAGTCCCAGCAACAATGTAGAAGAGGTCTCCTCACCCATTCTCAGTCTTTTTAATAATGTCCAGTCTAACTGGGGTGAGACGATATCTCAATGTAGTTTTAATTTGCATTTCTCCAATGACTAGTGATGCTGAGCATTTTTTCATGTACCTGTTAACCATTTGTATGTCTTCCTTTGAAAAATGTCTATTTGTCTCCTTTGCCCATTTTTTAATTGCATTATTTGCTTTCTTACTGTATAGTTGCTCAAGTTCTTTGTATATTCTGGATATTAACCCCTTGTCAGATGTATAGTTTGCAAATACTTCCTCCCATTCCATAGGTTGTCTTTTCACTCTGTTGGTTGCTTCCTTTGCTGTGAAGAAGCTTTTCAGTTTGATATAGTCCCATTTGTATATTTTTTCCTTTTGTTGCTTGTGCTTCTGGCATCTTATTCATTAAGTCTTTGCCCAGTCCTTCTTCGTGCAGTGTTTCCCCTATGTTTTCCTTTAGTAATTTTATGGTTTGGGGACTTATATTTACATCTTTAATCCATTTTGAGTTGACTATTTTATGGATACAAGCCCTTTAGTAGATATGTGTTT
>NW_007789576.1:0-2132 GCF_000696425.1 Galeopterus variegatus
GGGAGCGCCACCGCGCTTCCCAAGCGGTGCACTATCCAGTGCGCCACCGGGCCGGCCCCTTATTTTGTTGTCTTTAAAGAATGTTAAATTTTGTCTTGGTAGACACTGAGGTTACTTGTGCATAATTCTGATTCTTTCAAGGCTTACTTTAAGTTTTATTAGGACAGGTCTAAAGTAATCTTTACTTTAGGGCCAGTTCAGCCCTACTACTAATGTGGTGTGGCACTTCTGCTCTCTCCTGAATGCTCTGTGTGTTCAATAAGGTCACTTCAATTTGGGTGGTTGAAATTCAAACAATTCTCAGCCTGCATGAACTCAGTTAATTGTTCGGCTTCTGGCTTCCTGGTAATTATTCTTTTCCTAGTACTTGTTTTTTGCCCAGTCTTGTGCAGTTTCACTGTACATATGCGCAGCTTAGTATTCAGCCAAAAGATTCACAGCCAATGTAGATTTCTGGAGCTTTCTCAGGACAGCTTCCTTCCCTCCTGTACACTGCTTTGTAAATTCCAACTTCCTCATGTTCTCTAAACCCTCATCTCTACCTCTTCAACTAAGTAAGACCGCTGTGTTCTGCTTTGGTTCCTCCTCCCTGACAGGCAGTTTAAAAGGGCCTCCAGGTAGAGGGAAGCAGACTATTATAGAGCTTACTTCATCTGTGTCTCTTTTCTCAGGGATTATATTCCTGAGCTGCCTTTTGTCCAATGTCTAAAAACAGTTGATTCAAAAGTTTTATCCAGGTTTCTACTTGTTTACAGTACAATGGAAGTCCAATGCTAGTTAGTCTGTCATGGCCAGAAGCCACTTCCTTATTTTTCCAGGCAACAGAAATAAAGGTTAAATTTAAAGGAATCATGATAGAGCAAGTAAGAAGCTAGACAAGAGAACATAATAGAAACCACCTCAAAATACATCTTGATAATCCCCAAAAGTTGGTATGAGGTAGGTAATAACATTCATAGCTATAAACATCTACCTTTTCCTACTCTGAATTTATTGAACATACTGGCTCAGGCACTATGTTAGCTGCTGGAGACAAAAAGTTGAATAAGACAAGGTCCCTTCTCCCAAAAAACCTTCTAGGTTATGAAAGAGATAGACAGATTTTTGTAAAAACATAGTGAAATAATCAATGTAGCTACACCTCCAGAGAATAATTCTGGGCATGCCTCACCCTGTTGAGGCTCTTTTTAGCAGCAGGTCCTTCTTTATTTGGAAGGTACAGAAGTACACAATATCAAGAACAGAAGCTTCAGAAGAAATCCACTACTGCAGTTGTATACTGAGAATGTGACCCAAAGCACTACCATTCAAGGTACAAGCTTTCCTTTCCAATTTTTCATCTCTATAAAGGGGAAAAGCTAGGGAAATAGGTTTGGGAGATTGATGGGGATGGAGAAGAGTGGAAAAAGATGGTAAGGAGGGAAGAGGTTGAGAGAGAGTAAGGGATCATGTTTGAACTGACTAGATAACGCCCTTCACCCCATGTGCCTAACTCTGTGTTAGAAAATCAATTAAGGTAAGTTCTGATGTCTATTGTGTCAATCAACAGTACAATAATAATGTTTGTAAAATGAGTAAATAAGAGGTAAAATGAGTAAGCTATGATCAGAAATGGTGTGAACCTGAAAGTATCAGTTAACTGGGAAAGATTGTGAAAGACATGGAGGCTTAACAACACTTTTAAATTTAAAAGGGAGAAGCTTGTTTTTTTTTTTTTTTTTTTTAAAAGGAATACTGCATGTCTAAGAGGAAGATGAACATAGATGAGAGCAGGAAAAACCCAGCTAAGTGGCCTCGTCTGAGAGTGACTATCACTTTAAAACAGATTGTAAAGACCTTGGTATTGCCCTGAAATAAAATGGTCAGTCAATGCTTTAGAGCAAAGAAATTTAAACTGCTTTGTTGATTATATTCTCTTTAGTAAGCCGATCTCAGGCCTTACTAGATTGAAATTGGAGACAGTGAAAATGTATATTCCAAAACAGAGTATTATAATGGGGGGAAAAATCACTAATAAAAACAATTATTTTAAATAATTAATTAGTTACTGGGGGAGAGAAGAATTTTAATAAAGTAAAATCAGAAGTTTATATTGGTTTGGGAAACTAAAGAATAAAACTTTCAAGTTCAAG
>NW_007789577.1:0-2132 GCF_000696425.1 Galeopterus variegatus
TATAGTTATTTCTGCTTTCTTTTAATTAGTGTCATCAGGGTATTATTTTTTTCCATCCATATACTTTTAAATCCATAAATGTCTTTATATTTCAATGGGTTTTTGGGTACACAATATATAGGTTTTTTTGCTCTGCTGCAATGGTCCCTTTTATTTGGTGCATTTAGGCTATTGATGTCTAAAGTTCCATTTTGTCTCCTTTCTTAGCATATCATTTATACTTTTTCTTTTTTCTTAAACTTTCTTTAATGGTTACCCTAGATTATTTACAACTGATCCAAGTTCAAGTCTAAATAACAATATATTACTTTGTGGGTAATATGAGTACCCTGTACTAACAAAATAATACCAAATCCTCTCTCACATTCCTTGAATTATTTCTGACATTTATTTTACTTATATACATAAATACACACACACATAAAATATGTACATAAGCATACACAGTCTACTGCATTGTTGCTATTATTATTTTTAAAAACTTTTGTTAGATCAACTAAGAATAAGCAAAATACTTTTTTATGGCAGAGTAGTATTTCATTGAATATATGTGCCACATTTTCCTTATCCAGTCTTCTGTCAGTGGATGGTTAGGTTGATTCCAGCTCTTGGCTACTGTAAATAGAGCTGCAATAAATATCAGAGTGTAGGTATCCCTTCAACGTGATGATTTCCATTCCTTTGGGTATATACCCCGCAGTGGGATTGCTGGATCATATGGCAGTTCTACCTGTAGTTTGAGGAAACTCCATACTGTTTTCCATAATGGCTATGCTAATTTATGGTCCCACCAACAGTGTTCCCCTTTCTCTTTCTCCACATCCTCACTAGCATTTGTTATTCTCTGTCTTTTTGATAATAGCCAGTCTAACCTGGGGTGAGATAATATCTCAATATGGTTTTGATATGTATTTCCCTGATGCTAAGTGATGTTGAGCATTTTTTCATGTGTCTGTTGGCCATTATATATCTTCTTATGAGAACTATCTATTTAGCTCCTTTGCCCATTTTTTAATTGGGTTGTTTTCTTGCTGTTGGGTTGAGTTCTTTGTATATTCTGGATATTAATCCCTTGTCAAATGCATAGTTTGCAAATATTTTCTCCCATTCTGTAGGTTGTCTTTTCCCACTGTTAAAAAGCTTTTTAGTTTGATATAATCCCACTTGTTTATTTTTTCTTTTGTTGCCTGTGCTTTTGGGGTCTTATTCATAAAGTCTTTGCCCAGTCCTGTATTCCAAAGTGTTTCCCCTATTTTCTTTTAGGAGTTTTATAGTTTATGCTCTTATATTTCCATCTTTAATCTATTTTGAGTCGATATTGGTATATGGTGAGAGGTATGGGTCTAGTTTCATTTTTCTACATATGGATTTCTAGTTTTCCCAGCACCATTAATTGAAGAGGCAGTTTTTTCCCCAATGTATGTTTTTGTTGCCTTTGTCAAAGATGAGTTGTCTGTAAGTATGGGAGTTGATTTCTGGGTTCTCTATTCTGTTCCATTGGTCTGTCTGATTTTATGCCAGCACCATGATGTTTTGGTTACTATAGCTTTGTGGTATTAAAAAGAATGAAATTCTGCCATTCGTAGCAACATGGATGAACTTAGAGAAAATTATGTTAAGTGAAATAAGCCAAGCACAGAAAGAGAAATACTGCATGTCCTTACTCATAAGTGGGAGATAAAAGAAAGAAAAAAGAAGGGAGGAAGGAAGGATCAAAATAATGTATTAAACTTCCAAAAATAAATGAACAGAACTGTGTTGTTAGAGGTGGAAAAAGGGGAGGAGTGCTAGGGAGAAATTAGTTAAGGGTCACAAAGATTCTGTTTTGTAAACATGAGTATACTAATTATCCTGATTTGATTACCATACATTGTACACATGTATTGATATTCACTTTTGTACCCTACAGATATATATAACCAATTGTTTCAAATAAAAAAACTGTCAAAAAAAAAGAATAAGCAAAATGAAAGTTTTTTTTATTACCTTCACTATTCCTTTGATGCTCTTCTTTTTTTTTTTAATGTAGAACCAAGTTTCTGACCTTCTTTTAGGATTTTCTTTTTGTTATCTTTGATTTTTTTAGAGTTTGAAAATGATATGCCTAGGTATAGTTGTGGTTGGGGGGGGGG
>NW_007789578.1:0-2132 GCF_000696425.1 Galeopterus variegatus
TGCCCCCGTACCGGACCAGGGACTGGCAACGGGATCGCAACCCTCGGTGTTGCTCCCGCGCTTACCGGTCATCTTTTAAAAAAAAAAAAAGAAGACCGGGCTTTGGCAGATACACTGTGAGGGTGGCGAGATTGCTCTGCTCACTTCCCCAGGTACATCTGTGCTGTCCCTTACTTACCTGAGAAGGCTCGCTGCCTCACTTCTAGAGCCAGAAATTTTCATTAACTCTTCTTCCCCAACCTGTGCCCAAATCAGGGCTTGGCAAAGTTCCCTACCACTGACCTGAAAGCTGTTAGTGCACATTCTCCTCTGTCCACCCTCCTTGATTTAAGAAACCCAGAGAATATAATTTGTCTCAGAGGACTCAAGAACTTTCTATACTTTGGGGGAACTATGCACATATTTTTATAGTGAATATAATCCTCAAAAGGTGAGCATGAGTAATTTTAATTGGTGTCTTTTATTTCTGATTGTGTAAGTGTATATGATTATTGCAGAAAACATAGAAACACATAAGGAAGTAGATTGTACCCATATTTTCTCAGCTCTGTAAATATTTTGTTATATTTCCTTCTTGCCTTGTTTTTATGCATGTGTGTATGCCCTGTGCATGTATACACATACATGTATATGTATTTTTAATTTGGAATCATATCATATGTATATAGTTTTTCTATTTTTTTAACCTAATCTCATAAATGCATACTCATATCTTTGTCTATAAAAATATTTCAGGGCTGGCCAATTAGCTCGGTTGGTTAAAGCATGGACCAAGGTCAAGGGTTCAGATTCCCACACTGGCCAGCTGCCAAAAAACAAAAGAAAACAAAAATTTTAAGGCCTTAGTGGCAATATACCATTATTTAATTAATAATTTTCCTATTGAACATTAAAGTGGTTTCCAGTTTTTTTCTGTTATGACTGATTTTGTGATTGGCGGCTTCAGATATAAATCTTTCTCTCCTCATCTCTGTTTTCTTAGCTAGATTTCTTGAACTGGAGTGACTGCTTCAAAGGGTTTGAATATTTTTTAGGCCCTCAGTTGCTTATTTGAAATGTTATATTTTTTGCCTTTCTTAAAATACATTAATAGTGTTTGTCAGACTTTTCTATTGCCGTAACCTTAGGCAGACAGTAAACATAGAGCACTAGGATGAGGACAGGCAGGTGGAAGGATCAGAGTTATTTAATGAAAGGTACTGTGCTTAAGATGTAGTAAGTGCTTAATGAGTTGCGGGCGTTTTGGTGATGCAGTGTTAATAGTGTGGATTCCTAATAGAGAACATGTCCTGGCACTGTTTTTCTGGTGGAATGGGTCAGAGTTATGTGAGTAGTCTGACCTGTGGATAGATCCACCCAGTCACCATGATTGTAGTTTGGGAACAGAGTGGAATTTTGAGACACACATATTGAGACCACTGCCTCATTAGCGGCATATTTCCATCACTTATCCCACTTGGTGTGTTGAAACACTTTGGTGCAGGACAAATTAATTTTTTAAACAGCAGAATTTCCTTTGCCTATAATGCCTTCCCCTTAACAGGGCAACTCTAACACCTCCTCTAGTCTCAGCTTAGAAAGGTGTCACTCCTGCAAAGCTCCCTCTAAGCCTGAGCTGTGTTGTGTGGCCTCTCTTCTACCACAGGGCTCTGCATGACCATCATTCTCTACCATAGGGTACTGTTTGAAAGTCAGTTTAAGGGAGTACTTTTTTAGGAAAAGAACACCAAATTATACCAGCATAGAGGAATTTAGTAAATAATTTAGAAAGCATTTTTAAATTGGGAGAGAAAATACAGGAAATAGTGTTGTAAAAGCCATGCTTGGGACAGGTTCATTGGCAGATTCCTTTCAGAAAAACTACACAAAAACTAGAATCATTAAACAAAGAAGATTGATAAATGCACCTACATAAAAGTTCAGAAAATTCTGTAGAGCAGAAACATGAGTAGCCGGACAGGAGGTTGAGAAAAAATAATTTCAAGATGTATAAAAGAAAAATGGCTAATTTCCTTGATAAATAATCCTTAAAGAAAAATCTGTAGAAAAATGGATAAAGGACAGAGAAGGGAAGTAACAAAAGAAAAATAAGTAGCCAACAAGATATGAAAAGATGTTCAACCTTTCTAAAA
>NW_007789579.1:0-2131 GCF_000696425.1 Galeopterus variegatus
TGCTTCATTTTCTGATGCACAACATGTTGTGCCTGGAGACGCATGGTTTCCCCCAACTCACCACTGGGTTTGTCATCTTCTGTGGTGTGAGAGGCAGGAGTGGCCAGTCCCTGCATGTCATCCTCCAGGACAATCATCCTTGCTTCCAACAACTCTACTTTCTGCTGCAAATCTCAATCAGTTTGCAGCATGGTGAGCAGCAGCCAGGCTCTGGTCAGCAGAAAAGTGGCCACCGGGCACCACATGCTTAAGGATGGCCACATTTCCTCCCAAGATGTTTTCCATTATAGTGCCTGGTCTATGCTGCCTTGCAGTATGGTGTGAGGCAACCAGATCCTGGTCTACAAGAAGGTGGCCAGAGGGCAGAGCATATTCACAAGTAGCCACATTTCCTCCTTCTTCCAAGGGCGTTTGGCTCCTGTACCTACTCAGAACCCTGTCACAGACTATGCCAATTGTCCAGCTCTTTTACCTGCCCGTAATCCTGCACCGACTACGCCAATTGCTGGGCTCTGTTACCTGCCCGTAATCCTGCCAACTGGGCCAATTGTCGAGCTAAATAATTATATTTTCCCAACATCTGGCTAACAGTTTTGGCAGTAAAGCAAAGGAGAGTTGCTGCTGCATTGTGGTCTGCCTATGCTCCCAAGAGGAAAGCTGTGAGTTCTAGTGGAGGACCTTTAGGAACACAGGTGAGAGCTAGAGTAGACCTTAGACTTGGGCAGGAGGGCCAGCAGATGGATGAACAAACCTCGGTGGAGAGAAACTGGCAGCCAGCTATACTCCCATTTCTCCCCAACTCCTATGGGTTTCCTGTCTAATACAGTCCCTGGCTGGCAGAAGAGACCACAACTCTAAATCAAGTAGAATTTTTATTGTTACATGAGCCTGAGCATGTCTGATTGAGTACCAGCTACTTTTCAGTCTTGTCCATAATTGGCACATCATAAGTAATCAATAAATGGGAAGAAAAGAAAGAAAATAGGAAGGAAGGATGGAAAGAGGGAAGGAAGGAAGGATGGAAAGAGGGAAGGAAGAAGGAAGGAGTTCCTTTGATTTTGCAAACACAGGAACATGAAAAGGATGGAAGGGGGAAGAAAGGAAGGAAGGAGTTCCTTTGATTTTGCAAACACAGGAACATGAGTTTGCATGTTCGAAGGATGGAAAGAGGGAAGGAAGAAAGGATGGAAGGGCGAAGAAAGGAAGGAAGGAGTTCCTTTGATTTTGCAAACACAGGAACATGAGTTTGCATGTTCACATGGACAACAGCAGGACACATTTTAGGAATGAGGGAAATTTCTCTTTTATATCTAACCACCTTTTTTCAGATGGTTTTCTATCTTGCAGCTTTTATTTTTTTTCCTATCCTTGTTCAGTCCCAGAGTCATTGATGTGCTTGGCTTCACAATATATTTTTTCTCCACAAACTCCCTTTGTAAGGAGTCCTTATTATATTCTTACATTAGTGAAGGAAGCAACATTAAATTTAAAAAGAGGGATCGTGCTGTCCTCCCCACCACCTTCTGTTTATGTTAGTCGATGTGTGGGTTAAGAAATACAAACCTTCAGTCCATACGTTACACAAGTAGGTATTGTCATTGCATTTATTACAACAAAGAACTTCTATTGAAGTTATTGAATAGCTCCCTGTTTAAGTCCAACATTTGGTATGAGTTGTGATGGTGGAAGATACATTGATAAATTAGTTCCTAGGTTGAAGGACACATGAACACAATACCTGAAAAGGTTCTTGAAGTAATTAAAAAATAAATGACTGTCACATGGGATTATAGGCTTAGAGACCAACAATTATCTTTTGAAGTACTGCAGTGATATTATCTCTGGGTGCAATCAATAGTATTTCTGCACGAGTTGCTCTGCCCTAGCACCATTAAAAAGTGGTGTGTGCTTTTGTTGCTGTCTTCAAGAAGCTTGAAGATCTGTGAGCAGCGTTGCAGGGGAAGAAGGATGTGTATGCTTGGTAGCCAGGAGTGGAATAAGCAGGATAGGCTGCCCTCCGAGTATTACCACACTCACAACCCTCCATCTCAAGCATGCATTTGCTGACATAGGGGGCAGTAGTCCTTCTTTAAGCACAGACGACCACTTTCCTTGTCTTTAATTCTCCTGA
>NW_007789580.1:0-2131 GCF_000696425.1 Galeopterus variegatus
GCGCCGCCGCGCTTCCCAAGCGGCGCACTATCCAGTGCGCCACCGGGCCGGCCCTTTCTTTGCCACCTTTGACAATTTAATTGAAAATCAAAACCTTGTATTTAAATTTTCTCTTTTTGTTTATTTCACATTTCCCTAAATAATAAGAAAAAGATTTATTTTTCTTTAATTGGACATTTTTATGTTTTTTTTCAATTAAGAATATTGGTTGTTTTCTGCTGTCAATATATTCAACAATATGTGAAATGTATGTTTCCAATTAGACTCTCGACAATGAATAAACATAGTTTTTTCAAATCCTCCCAAATTATAATGAAGCTTTTCCAATTTATAAGGTAAAGAGGTCTCATTATTGGTGTCGAGTATTTCCTTTCTTTTGCACTCCTTGTGTATGTGCTCATTTTCCTACTAGGTTATGAATATTTCTTTATTTTCCTTTCTAATTGTATTTTGATTATAACAAGTTAGTCTTTTGTTGGTTATATGTATTGCACATTATTTCCCTGTTTGCCATTTTTATTCAACATTAATTGTGATTTCTCTTTAATATAAAATATAAAAAATGATCACCTAGTAATTCAATCAATCTATTCATTATATATCCACATATCTATGGCTTCTTTAATATCATGCTTGAAATGACTTTCCAACTCTACGATTATAAAAGATATTTCACATATTTTATTCTACTTCTCATAAATTACTTTGATTTAATATGATTCAACTGAAATACATTTTGCTGTCAGAACTAGTATACAGATAGAAATTCATCTTTTCCCACCAATTCCATTTATTTAACAATCTGTGTTTTCCTAAATTATCATAAATACTTTAGTTATTACAAACTATATTTGTATATATTTGGTTCTACTTCAGGATGATATTCTGTTCATTTATTATTATATATATAAATAGTATATAATATATTTTATTTGTATTTTATCTTTATCATATAAAGTAAATACATTACATATATAGAGAAAGAGAGAGCCAAAATATTTCTTTTTTTGTTGGTTATGAATATTCATGAGATGCAAAGCTGATTGTCACCCTTCATGCCTATTATGTGGGGGACATATTCATACTGGCTGTATACCTCTTACCACAGATTGCATTTGTATCCTGTGTTCCCCACACAATTTCCCCCAACCTCCCTCCCCCTCCCCCTTTTCCCCCACTCTACTTTGTAACCCAAAGAATGTTCTCTCCCTCTGGACTTCCAATGCACTACTGTGGCCTTTCTTTCTTTCCTTCTTTTGCTCTTAGCTCCCACCTATGAGTGAGCACATGCAGGATTTATCCCTCTGTGCTTCGCTTATTTCACTCAACATAAGTTTCTCCAGGTTCATCCATGTTGTTGCAAATGGAAGTATTTCGTTCTTTTTTATGGCAGAGTAGTATTCCATGGTGTATGTATACCACAGCTTCCTTATCCAATCATCCATCAGGGGACATTTAAGTTGGTTCCATGTCTTGGCTATTGTAAACAGAGCTGCAATGAGCATTGGAGTCCAAGTATGTCTTTGACATGATGATTTCCATTCTCCTGGATATATACCCAGAAGTGGGATTGCTGGATCATATGGAAGATCTATCTGTAGTTGTTTGAGAATCCTCCATGCTGTTTTCCATAGTGGTTGTACTAATTTACAGTCCTACCAACAGTGTAGGAGTGTTCCCGGCTCTCCACACCATTGCCAGCATTTGTTATTTACCGTCTTTTTGATTATAGCCAGTCTAACGGAGGTGAGGTGCTATCTCAATGTCGTTTTATTTTGCATTTCCCTAATGGCTAGTGATGTTGAACATTTTTTCATGTACATGTTGGCCATTTGTATGTCTTCCTTTGAAGAGTGTCTGTTCAGCTCCTTGCCCATTTTTGAATAGGGTTATTTGGTTTTTATGATATAATTGTTTGAGTTCTATGTATATTCTGGATATTAATCCCCTGTCGGATGCATAGTTAGCAAAAATTTTCTCCCACTCTGTAGGTTGTCATTTTGCTCTGTTGATTGTTTCCTTTGCTGTGCAGAAGTTTTTTTAGTTTGATATAGTCCCAATTTTGAACTTTTCTAATGTATCTGTTCTTAGTAGAGCTACTTCTCATTTTTCTCTTATAAATATTTTCCTG
>NW_007789581.1:0-2131 GCF_000696425.1 Galeopterus variegatus
GGAGGTTTCGGTGATGGGACATAATAATCAACTACATTGTATATTGACAAAATATAAATAATAAAAAAAAATTTAGGAAAGGAATTTATATATATTATTATGGGGTTTTTATGGGAGACAGAAAGGGGATTGTGGACAGGAAGTAAGATCCTCTCTCTTTTGAGAGTTCTCTGTATATTTTAATACATTTCAAGAGACAAATTTATCCTGCAGTATACTAGCTGTTTACAATAGGATCTTACAAGTACTCTCATCCATGGCTGAATATTACAGAGTATATAAATGTCTATTTCTTCAACATCTACATGATATACCTTTTTTCTTTGCATTGTGTCTTAAGGGAAATCTTTTCTTAAAAGACACTCGTGAATTGTCTTCCTGAAATAAAAACCACTGGGGTTAGCAGATGATACTTTTTTTGCTGGAACTATAAACACAAGAGTCCTCAGGGTAGAAATGCTCAGCTACAACTGGATCCTGAGAAATAAGGTTTGCGACGAAGGTTAGTCCACAGAAGACATAACACACTCGACAATGATTTGCCAAAACATGAAGGCCATGCTGGAGGGCCACCACCTCTCCTGGCTACAGCAAAGGTCTGCCTTATTCTGGCCCAGCCCGGGGGCCAGACTTAGACACATAAAGCCCAAGGGATTTCCCTTTTCTAGTCTGGCCTCAGCGTCCAGTCCTGGTCTGCTGGACTCTTAAATCAGGGCAGTTCAGTGACCAAGCTGGAGACCGGGACCTTCGGACCCAGTTCATACTGATTCCCCTGAATCACTCCAAGTTTTCCACCACTATCCTGTCCTCCCAAACACTTTCCATATCAGAAATAACCCAGCGTCAGCTTGGGAAGTAAGAACTGGAAAGAGAATCACTCCCACCCTAACAGTAAGAAAAGCCAGATGATCTACAAAATCATAACCTTCTTGAACCCATCAGAAAATTGAGGGTACAGGGCAGCCAACCAGCCCGAAAGGAAAGACAGACCCCTCTAGGGAAATGCGGGCCTTGATCCTGGCTTCCCCAGGCAGGGCCCGAGAGGAAGACAAGACTAAGGAACAGAGGACAAGGAGAGTTCAGCTGAGAGTTTCAGTGAGCAGGTGAGTGTGAGAAGGAGCAGCCCGTGACAGGAGCAGACATGGGAGCATCTGCACCCTCTCCCAGGTTCTCTCCCGCTAACCTCGCTGTCAGCTCACAAGGGAGATGAGGGACAGGGTAGGTCAGAGAATGTGTCCCCCTGATCAAGCCTGGGAAGAGGGAGCAGCCAGAGCCCTGCTCAGACCCCCCTCCTCTGGAGCAAAGTTTTCTCCTGCTGATAGGACAGCAGAACCTACCACCCCCAGGGCACTGATGAAGACCCCCTGTGGAAGGAGAAGAGAAGAGAACAAAAGCTGGGCCCAGACCATGACAGATCCCCTACCAATAGGGAAGAGGCAGGACCACTAAGAAATCCTGTACCCAAAACCAGAGACACAGAACCTGCCTGAATGTGAGGCTGAAACAGAAAAAAGAGAGCCCACCCCCGAACCCCCACCAGCAGGCCTCCAAGCATCAGGTAACAAGTAACAGAAGTCTGCAGCTGTTAGGAACAAGCCTAGAGCTGAGGGTGGGCCAGGAACAGTGAAAAACTAGGAAATGAGCACACTCAGCACAAAAGGTAATAAACTTGAAGCAGGTGATGCCTTGACGGTAACCATAGCAACAACAACCCTAAACTAAACCTGTCTAGACTGACTCAGGCCTCCAAACAAAGGCCTCCAGAGGAGGAGGTGCTCACATTTCAGGGCATGTACACTACACGTCAGTCTCTACAGCCTGCGTGTCAAGTCCAGCCCGCCATCTGTTTCTGCACATAAAGGTTATGGTTACTTGGTTACTGAAACACAACCAAGCCCCTACATTCTTATGTGTCTGCTTTTGCACTACACTGGAGCTGAGTAGTTGCAATAGAGTTGGTAAGACCCACAGAGTCTAAAATATTTACTCTCTGGCACTGAACAGAAAAAGCTGTCAAGGCTTGGTATACATGAGGTTAAGCTTTTAGCCAAAATTTCTCAAACACATGAAAAAGCAAGAAAAAAATAACCCATATCATAAAGTAATCAATGGGACCAGATACAGACATGAC
>NW_007789582.1:0-955 GCF_000696425.1 Galeopterus variegatus
CAAAATGGAAATCTGGAACTTCATAATTCTGTGGGTGCATGTACATATGTATCTTACAACACGTACAGTATTCCATATGGTAGAAGAAAAATCACAACAGGAAGATTCTGCAACTATAATGAATTATTAATTACAAAAAATACTACTACAAAGCCACTTTACAGATATAGACCATCATTCTTGCTACAGATAAAAGGATGAAGAAAATTCTACTCCTCCAAGGAATCTATGATATAGTATGAAGACATAAGTATAAATACTTACCTGAAAAAAAGTGTGAGTTGAACTAATTTAGAACCAAGTTCAATATAGACTGGCATAAGAAAGAATGAGAAAATATAGTTCTATTTTGTGTTCAGTTTCAACTGCACTGAAATGCCAAAGATGCTTAGCCTTTCCATGTAAAGTATATGAGTAAACAGCAAAAGTCCCGTCAGAAGGGCACAAACAACTCACACTATATTAAGGGAACTACATACAGTACTATGTCTAGGGGATGGGATAAAAACAATTTGACCACAATCAAATATCAAAAACCTTATGCTCTCATTGTTGACTTTAAATTACTTTCAAATTAAAAGCATGGACCAAACATTTCCAAATTTTCTTTCTGTATGTAAAAAAATTACTTGTGTCCACCCCGGGGTGAATACTGTCACTTTTCAAACCATGAGGTGTAAATAATAAAGTCCTGGAAGGACAGGTAAATGACATAATCAGATTTGCATTTGACATTCATCCACTAGAAGGGAATGGTTAAGATGCTTATTTGAGAATCAGAGAAAGTAAACAGAGTAATAGATGATCACCTGTCATCAGGACACACAGCAGCAAGCACAGCAAAGAGGAAAAAAAGGAAAGAAAAAGCAAGAGCAGAACAGGGTTCTAACTTGCTGTGCAGAGAATAAAAATAAGACTCTTATTCCCAGGCTATTTACATGATTTCAGCTACTTA
>NW_007789582.1:1416-2131 GCF_000696425.1 Galeopterus variegatus
CACACACACACACACACACACACACACACACACAGAAAACACTTGGAAATCATCACTCCATTGTAACAACAAATAAAAAGCTGAAGACTGAAAAATCAATAACTCTTCTTGAACAGTAAGAAAGAAGGACACAGAGCACACCGCTGCCCCAAAGATTAGAGACGCAGACAGGCAAATATATGGAGTCATGGCTTACAGGAGTGGATATTTACTATTGGAAACCACCGTGGGAAACAGTGTAAGAGCGGGAAAACTTAAATTGTGACTGACAAATTGATGGAGGCTCATCAATAGAGTTGTAGACAACTCTGAGGGTTAAAACTCCAGGAGACCCAGTCATAGCAGGAAACCAAAGTACTGTGCAATTCACTGTCACAAGCATGAACAGGATCCTACAGTTAATAATAAAAAAGATCTCCCCCCTGCTTTCACCTGTGAGCAAAAAAAGGCAAACCTTTAAATATGCCAAAATATTCTGTTGTTTATTCATTACCTACTCTAAGATATTTTGTTATAGAAGTCCAAATGGACTAAGACAACACCCCCCTCTCCAGAGCTTACCTCCACATTCCTGAATGCATATTTACAGTTGTTTCTTTTCCCTGTTACATCATGTCTGGCTATAAAGAAAACAATTACAAGGCACTTTTAAAGACAAAAAAAAAAAAAAAAAAAACCATAATAAACAAGCAAAGAAACACAGCTAGAGGTGATA
>NW_007789583.1:0-2131 GCF_000696425.1 Galeopterus variegatus
TTACTTTAAAAGTTGTTTCCTCTTAATTGTAGGTTTCACTTTTTCCCTGTACATTTTATCTTTTTGGGGTTTATGTTCAGTGGAAGGGGCAGGTGGAGGCCCTCTTGCCTTCTTCCGCAGTGGTCAGTGCACTGGCACCACCACCATGTAGTGAAGTGGTGCCACCATGCCTCCCACATTCCCGTGCACCGATGGGCCTCTGCGGGACGGTGGTACCTTGGGAGTGAGGGTGCAGGTCAGTGTGTGCTCATGTCTTAGCTTGAAACGATGGCTTAATGTTTTTATGTCAATCAGGTTCCATCCCCCAGCACCACACCCTATCAGAAACGTCCTGACTTTTCATGCTTTTTATTTTTTCATCAGAACTTCCTAGTTAGCTTTTCCATTTCCCCCAGAAATGCTGTTAACGTATTCATTGGGATGGAGCTAACAGCATTAGAGAGCAAGGAAGACTGCACCTCCACTGCTGTGTCTTTGTGTCCAAAGAACGTTAACTTCATTTGTTCTGTTTCCCTCACAGTTTGGTTTAAGAGAATTTTTTAAACTTTGATTTTGTATTTACATAACAGTTGTTTCTTGGATAAAAATTTGGTGAGTAAAAGGACAGACATCAACAGTGACAGCAGTTAGCATTTTTATGTGCAACCTTTGAAGCTTTGGATGCATCTGATTTATTTATGTGCTGATTGAGTACAACATGCACATGCTTTATAGCTCTCTCTTTGGTTGAAATTATCTTTCCATGATGTTACTTTGATAACTCTTTAGGATTCTCCTGTGTGACTGTACTGTGTCCCCTACTGATGGACATTTAGGATTCTTTGTCTTCCCCTCTCATAAAGCCATGCAGCAGACTTTCTCCAGCATTTCTTTGTGATCGTCAGCTCCGTGTCCCATAGAGACAGTCCTCGCCGTGGGTTCCTGGGTTGCAGGCAGGAGCATTGTGAGGCTTTTGCTCATCTTGTCGAACATCCTCAGAAACTGGGGTGGCAGGCGCATTCATCCATGGGAAGGTGGGGTTCTTGGGGTGGGGCTGGTGAGGAAGAGCTGCTCTGACACCTGACTGCTGCAGCGTGTTTCGTTCCAGGGAACCTTCTGAGTAGCCTGATGGGCTCCTCAGAGCAGGAAGAGGGGGAGGAGAGCCAGGATGACAGCAGCCCCATCGAACTGGACTGAAGCTGCCCCCGGGGCCTGCATGAGGACACCTGCGGTCCACAACTCCAGGGACAGTTTCAGATGCGGGTCCTGGCATGTGGTTCCTCACACCCAGCAGCTCTTGGTTCTGAGGCTGGCGGTGGCTGCTGTCTGGTGTCTGTCTCTATTTATGTAAGGTGGCTGAGGGCTGCGTGGCCTGCTGCTGTGTAGCTGGGACTCGAGAGTGAGGCCTGGGCTTCAGCTGGCTGGCGTGTTCCCTTCAGATTGACCCACAATAAAGCACAGGCCTTACTGTGGCATCACCCTTTCCCAGTCCTTTGTTTCTGGTTCCTTTGGGGATGGCTGAGGGGGTCACACAGGTGGCCTGTTGCCAGGGACTGGGCAAGTTGCTCTTGGTGTTCCCACACCTGGTGTCCAGTGCAGCCCGTGCCATGCCAAGGGAGGCGGTGGCTGCTCAGACATGTGCACTGAGCTGGGCTTCCTCTGGTTTTGCAAACTAGAGCAGTTTTCCTTTTTATCTTGTTTTATTTTGGACATGGGGTAGCTCTGCAATCATGTTGTGCTTGTCCCCATCACAGATGGAGCACATGTGCTCAGTGCCATCATCCTCGTGCCCCTCAAAGGTGGGGAGCAGCTGGCTGGGCCCAGTGCCCACGGGTACTTGAGGCTGTGGCCATGGGCCCCCTGGTGTCCTGGTGTGGCCTGTGAGATTACGCCCTGCAAATCCCGGAGCCACGGTCCTGCTGGTCTCTGAGAGCACCACATTGCTGCTCTGGAAACGTCATTGTTAAAAAGGGATACCGTAGAACGTTCCATTTCTTTCATAATGCAATATTTATTTTTATTGGGCGATTGATTCCTTTGACCTAACATTTTAAATTTTAACCAAATAACCAGTCCAGGAATTATCAAATCTGTCCTTTATCACCCATGCTATTCCAGATGTTACCAGTATAATTATAAAAGGGGAAACACT
>NW_007789584.1:0-2131 GCF_000696425.1 Galeopterus variegatus
AGCTCTACCCCCCTGTTAGCTCTGTGACCTTAATCTTAATCTTTGCCACCTGTCTCAGCTTGCTCATCTGTAAAAGGAGGAGGATAACTATACTGTAACATCATTGCTTTCTCCTGTGAATTAAACGAACTCATCTAATAGAGTTAGTGATGATATCTGTATGGTGTAAGAGTTTTTGTCTTCTAAGCAACAGTCTTAGGAGGAGTGTTGATGGGGGCAGGTATGTGAGAGGGCATGTGATCATGAGGATTAGTCCCCACACTCAAAGTCTGAAGCTGCTTTAGAAAAGGGGGGTCAAGTGGGAAATCACCTCTGTGCACTGGTAGACTTTAAGTTCAATCCTGGAGAGCAATCCCAGGGGTCACAGAACAGAAAAACTCATAGACTAACTTAAAATGTTCACAGACCATGGCTTGTTAGTCAGTTTTAAACATGTAGCTAGAAGCATGAGAAAAATAGATGGGTAAGTTAGGAGCACAGTGGGCAAACAGGGTGGGAGAACCACACTGCCTGCATGCTGGAGTACACATGCACGCTCTCTCTCTCTCTGCCACATCAGTTTTTCCTGCAGATGGGGTAACTGAGGCCTGAGCAAGGTGTCCTGGCTAATGGTACACACTTGTTCTCTTGGCAAGACACAGGGAGAAGGAAGCCTGGATGGTGGCTGTAGATCACCCATCCAACCCCAGTGGATGTCACCAGTGGGTGGCTGAGTCACAATCCCATACATACTGATTGCTCATGTATATTTAGTTTATCCTGAGTATTTAAAGCTTCTTGTATATTTGGTGTGTGATAGCTCCTGCATATTTAGAGTAACTTGAATATTTAGCACTCTTGATGTGCTATGTTTCTTAGTGCCTCAAGAACACGGGTGTCTCTTGATCTTCCTTTCTTTCTTTCTGTATATAATACCCATTATTCTATTTACTGCTACCTTACAAGCGTATGGGTTACATCCATCCCACTTGTTTTTCTTTTTCTATAGCTGAAACTTATTAATATGAAAAATGTGTGGGTAGAGCTTACCTATTAGGTGGCAGGTTTGAGGAAATATTTAGGATGCATGGTTTTCAGCCTTGAAAAATGGCCTTTAAGCATATTTGGGGGTCACATGAAGAAGTCCTGAAATTAGAATATCTAATCAGAGACCCATCCAACAGCCTATATGCAGCAAATAATAGGCTTTCTATAAAAGTTTACCTAATTAATATATGCCTTTTATTTTCAGGCATGAGTGAATTATCCTAATTGGTGTTTCTATAGCTACTCGTAATTTTCACTGTGATTTCACACCAAATAACTCCTGTAGTTTTCACAACAGTGCTGAGGTAGATTTTGCAGATGGAGAGCTGAAGTCCTCAACTATAACTTGGTTAAAGTTTCACACAGCGAGTCCCAGATGGAGCAGATTCTAGAACTCAGATTTCCCGCTTCCCAGTGTTCTTTGGACCATGAGTCCTCCCTTTCTCTCTCTGTACAACCCCAGCCATATGGCAGGGGCTGTGTCCTCCTCAGCTGGACAGTGAAATCTCACGATTTCATCTACACGAACTGTGAACAATTTGCTGTGAAAAGTTTAGCACAGCTATGAGACTCAGGTAAAAATAAAAAAGCCAGCACCTTGCATTGCATAATTATTTGACGCATTTAAAAATCTTACTAATTTTAAAATCATCATCAGTGGTCTGTAAAAATTTCCCAGAACATGTGCAACACTGAAGTTTATCTCTAAGCAGAGTGGCCCTTGTTTATATTCACTGAGGGTTTACGAACTGTAAGACATTTAGAAACACAGTGTTGCTTCTTTCAACTTGATATTTGGAAGATGTTGCAGCATCCTGAGACTCAGAATATTGCAAATGGATGTCAGCCATATATAAGCCTTCCGGAATCCTTGACAGTTTAGAACAGCTGCTCTCAGAGCCAGATTCTCACTATGTAAGCCCACGAGAGAATTCCTTCACACAGGTGGTAGATTTGGCCATTAGCACCCCAGGAGGCAAGCCGGTTAAACAATACTAGCTCGCTCAAAAACCTTCCCTAAAACAAGGAAGAAATTACTCCTGGAGAATGGGCTTTATCTTTGTCATCAGAAGGGAGGAGGAGGGGGATGGAGGGGAGAAGGGAC
>NW_007789585.1:0-344 GCF_000696425.1 Galeopterus variegatus
AAAGAATGGGATGATATATTCAAAATACAAATAGACAAAAATTGCCAGCCAAAAATACTTTTCTCAGCAGGGCTATCCTTCCAAACTGAAGGACGAATAATATATTTCTCCAACAAACAAACACTCCAGGAGATCACTACCAAACAATCCGCCTTACAAAAAATTCTCAAGGGAGTACTGGGCTTGGTACCTGAAAACAACCACCACAACTATGAATACTCAAGAGAAAACAAATCCCACCAGTAAAATAAAAGTACTAATAATAAAGAGAAAAAAAGTTTATCAACCATCCCAGGAAACCAACAAATACAAAAGAGAAACAGAAAACCAGAAAGAAAGGAACA
>NW_007789585.1:1344-2131 GCF_000696425.1 Galeopterus variegatus
AATACAAAAGAGAAACAGAAAACCAGAAAGAAAGGAACAATAACTCTTAAAGTAAAAGGATTAAATTCCACATCCAAAAAACACAGACAGACTGACTGCATTAACATATGGACCCCAAAATATGCTGCCTTCAAGATACTCACCTCACCTGTAAAGACACACTCAGACTAAGAGTGAAAGGATGGGAAAAGAAATACCATGCAAATAGAAATGAAAATGAGCTGGAGTAGCTATTCTTTTATCAGATAAAAATAGATTTTAAACCAAAAACAATAAAAAGAGATAAATAAGTCCACTACATAATGATAAATGGATCTATCCATCAAGAAGACATAACAATCATAAATATATAAGGAGCCAATGTCAGAGCAGCCAGATTTATTAAGCAAAGTCTATTTGACCTAAAGAATGAAATAGACACTAATATCATAATAGCAGGGGACCTGAACACCCCACTCTCAACATTGGACAGATCATCTAGGCAAAAAATCAACAGAGAAACACAGGTCTAAACAACAATTTAGACAAAATGGACTTGGCAGATATCTATAGAACACTCCATATAACAACCTCAGAATATTCATCCTTCTCATCAGTACATGGAACATTCTCCAGGATAGATCACATGCTAAGTCACAAATCAAGTCTCAACAAATTTTTAAAAAATGGAATTATTCCATGTATTTTTTCCAAATCACAATGGATTAAAATTAAAAATCAGTGACAAATGAAATTCTGGAAACTACACAAATACATAGAAATTAAACATTTTACTTAATGACATATG
>NW_007789586.1:0-2130 GCF_000696425.1 Galeopterus variegatus
CAAACATATGCTTTGCTATATAAAGGAAATATGAGGCTGAAAAGTGTTGTTCAATCACACTATGATTTTGATAACATTTAATCAAAGATTTGCCAATGGGATAATTTAAGAACATCTGTGGTTATTTTTTGTAAAGAAAATTATCTGCAAAGTGAATGCTTACCTCTCTACATGTAAGTAAATATTTACACTCAGTTTACTTAAAGTGAAGGGCACCTCACCACTGTTTTGTGTAACATAATCTCATTCTATTGCATATTTTCCATAGATGTAAAATTAAGAGACATTTTAACAAGTTATTCACAAACCCCACTCCACTGAGACCATACATGACTGAAGTATTATGCTTGCTGTTTTGTTTTTATTTATTTTAAATGAAGGTGAGTTCTCTCATCAACAACCAGGATCTCATAGAGGGGTTGGTTTCCCAGAATCATGATAAACTTGTAGTGATCTAGTCAAACCTTTTTACATGGCTGCTCAGTCTGACCAAAGAGATACATTTTCAAGACAGGTGGCCTGCTTTGGGAGTAGTCTGGGGACGTGAATTAGACAAAAGCTAAGTAGCCCACATGGGCACTGAACCCCTAACCTCCGCCTCATTAGCACAGTGCTCTGACCATCTGAGCTACCCGCCACAGACTAATGATGTGTGCATGGAGGCACGGCCACATCAATCACATTTTCTGAAGCAAAACTCACTACCCTGAAAGTAACCAGAAGACCCATCCATGTAGATCTGATCACCGAGGGAATGCACAGCTGTCCTAATGGAAGCCTGATGTGCTTCTTTTCTACAAGCAATTCATTCATCGTTTGAGGTCCTAAAACGGTTTGAAGATGCCTGGCAATTCACACTAGTTAATTCACACTTTTAGGAATGCACCTCTGCTCCTAGCCAGCATGGACACTCATTGTGATCCTGATACCTCAAGCCCTGAAGCTTTGAAATTCTCTCGGGTGGAAATTCTTAATTTGTTCTCACAGACAGACCTTTAGTGGTTGTGCCTGAGTCCCCAGAGGATCTTTAAGCTCCTGAAATTTTAGGTAAAAAGTGTGTGTGTGAGTGTGCACGTGTGCACACAAGTGCATTTTATTTTTTCCTTTGGAGAATATTCACAATTTTCTTTAGACTCTGGTATCTGTGACTCAGAGCCTAAGATCTGTGGCCTTAAATCAATAAAGAAGATAAGGAAGAAAAGACCTCAAACATCTCACTTGTCGTATTATTTCTAATGATCGATGGAAGAATAGGTGGAAATGATGGCAAACGTAGAAGAGGCCTGAAAGCCTGGGGTGGAAGGTGTGCACGTGTGGCAGAAGCTACTGAGTTACCTGTAGGATGCATGAGTTGTTAGCAAGCCTCTGACCAGCCAGCAGTGGGGGGATTTGATGAGAGTTCGTACTTGGCTCCAGAACTCCAGAACCCTGTGTGACAGATCAGTCTAGTTTATTGAAAGCTGTTGATTTTAGCCCAAAAAAGGTCTATTTTGAAAGGGAGGAAAAAGAGAAATAATTGACAGTCTTCTACCTTCCTCTGATATATAGTCTGGAAGGTTCCCAGAGAGACTGAAGGGTGGAGTATGTAAAGAACCTGGCACCAGAAGAGGGAGAGAGGCAATACTGGAGGAAAACAGGAATGGGAATGGAACAGTTCTGCTTCCAGCAAGTGTGCCCCCGAGGGCACCAGGCTCTCTGCATCCATGTATCATCTCACTAAATTCTAACAGCAGCCCTGTGAGGTAGCCGTATGTGACTATCTCACTCTTACACATGGGGGCAAGTCACATTCAGAGAAGTGTTAAGTAAGTGACCCAGGGTCGTGCAGCTGCAGATCCTGGTATCGGTATTTGAACCTAGACTGCCTGCTCCACAGCCTGTGTTCCAAGCCAGGGGTCAGTGGATTGTGGCCCACAGGCCATGGCCCGCCTGTTGCCTGTTTTTGCAAATAGTGTTTAGATGGAACATAGGCACTCCCGTTTGTTCCAGGTTGTCCGTGCCCGTGTTTGTGCTCCAATAGCAGAGGTGAGCGTTGTGACAGGGGCTGTCTGACCTACAGAGAGCAGAGCCCTGGGGAAAAATGGGAACGCGGGGCCTCTTGCTCATAAGTGATTACGAATTTAATTTAAA
>NW_007789587.1:0-2130 GCF_000696425.1 Galeopterus variegatus
AGACCCCTGATCTGGGGTGGGAAGGGGTCTTTTGACAACAAACCCTGTGATCTCAGACTCGCAAGGTGCCCTTTCTGGGTGTTAGTTTTTGGTACCTCTTTAAGCCACACTCCTCTTTAACATCCATCCCTCATGTAAGCAGTCCACCTAGGGACACTGGTCCAGCAGCATCGTCTCCCCGGGCGGGGCCAGACCTCGGGGAAAAGGCCATCAGCTTCATTAGAACCAGATTCTTACTGCAGGGCTCACGAGTGGAGTCTCGTATCTGGAGGTGTTTTATTTTTATTCTTATTAAAAAGAAAGTTTTGCTGATTGTAAACAAAGCTGTTAAATATCACTTAGGAATCTGCCAACTGAAATAAGCCTGCAGGATTTGGGAGGAATGGATTGGTGGCCATGAGAGATGTTGGCTGGGAGACCCGCACACATCCCTATGCCTGGCCCTGAGCCTGTTTCAGCCCCCACTACCGCTGTGTTTCTGGAGGGGCTCCGTGCCTCTGCGGTGACAGGGGGTCAAGGCCTGGGCGGCAAGGCCTGGAGGGCTGTGAGCTCAGAGGTGACACCCCTTGGAGATGGCCCATTTCTTAAGCTCTAAAACCCTTCACCCTTTCTTCCAGATTCACTGGGCACCTCCTCCAGGAAGCCTTCCCTGGTCTGTCCAGATGAAAGCCAGGCCTCTCCCCAGGAATTGCCCCTTGTGCTGGCCCTTGTCACTTTGCCTGTTGTTGCTGCCCCAGGCCTGGATCCACGTGCTGCTCCATTTGAGCAAGATGGTCACTGGTTCATCTCCATGGTGCCCAGCACAGGCCGTCGTCCATCGTGGTGCTCAGACTCTCAGTGGAGTGTGTTCACGGAGTGTGAGCATATACATGTGTGTGTGTGTGAGTATGGAGTGTGTGTGCGCATGGGCTGTGTGTGTACATGAGCCATGTGTGCAAGTGTAGGTCATGTGAGCAAACATGGGCTGTATGCCTTTAAATACATATGAGCTGCATATGTGCACAGTGTGTGTGCGTGTGTGTGCAGGAACCATGTGTATACATGAGCTGTGTGTGCAAGCATGGGTTTTGGGTGCAACCATGGGTTATGTTTGTATGTGTGGGCTGTGTGGACTCGTGTGTATATGAGCTGTGGGTGTGCTTAGTGTTTGCATGTGCATGGGCTGTGTGTGTGATTCTGCAATCCTAGTTCAAAGCAACTTTCTAGAAAAATACACATGGGATATCTTATCCCTGCAAAAGCCTTTGAGGTCATTTGGCCCAACCCTCTCTTGTTCAAATGGGGAAACTGAGGTTCAGAGAAGGGACTGAGTATTTCATACTAACAGCCCCCGACTCGGAAACTCCTTCAAAGCTTGAAGCTGACACTTCTAAGGGACTGGTGGCTGCTGGAGAGGACACAGGGCTTGGGTGGGAGTTGGGCTGGAGCCCTGCCATCCCTGAGGACTGTGCAGTTGCAGCCTGGGAAGGTGGCTTCTCTCATCGGTGATGGGCCTTCCTCCCAGGGCCTCAGAACTAGCTCTTGGACACAAGGTCTGTGGGGTACCTCTCTCAGCTCTGCTCCCCGATGCAGGACACTGATGGCAGCATGACGGTTACCACTCAGTGAGATTATCTCAGGTGCTTCTAGTTTTGTGAGTCTCAGAAACAATGGCTGGAGAATGAAATACATGCAGTGCTTCTCAGACTGTTCAGTGCCCAGGACTCACCTGGGGTCCACCTAATGCAGATCGGATCGGACAGGCCTGGGGCGGGGCCTGAGAGTCTGCGTTTCTAAAGAGCTCCCAGCACAGCCCATGCTGCTGGCCTGGACCACATGTGGAGCAATGAAAGTGTTAATGAAACAAAGAGACTAAAGCACACCTCCGGGCAAGGCGCTGGGCTCTTGTCTTTCAGCTCCGAAACTAAAGCCATTTGTCAGGTTTCAGAGCAGTGAGGGGCACCAACCAGGTCAAGCGACAGGAGAGGACAATGGAGAGTCCATTGCTGAAACCCCCTTTCGGGCTATTGAGCACAGTTCAAAGCTGTTAACGAAATCCGCGGGGGATACTAAGGGTCTGCGGCTTCCATTGTTACAGGGAAAAAATACAATGTCAAATACAGTGATTCAGTATTTACAGTGATTTCCAGG
>NW_007789588.1:0-2130 GCF_000696425.1 Galeopterus variegatus
TTCCAAAGGGGGAGCTCAGAAACAGGGCTATGAAAATAAATGAGATAATTTTGGCTGTATATTCCAGAACAAGGTAACCAGAAAGCCCATAGCTATAACTTCTTGAAAATGCTTGGATGGATGGATAGATAGATGGGGAGGAATAGAGCGAAGAGAGAAAAAGAGAAAGAGAGAAAGGGGAAGGGAAGAGAGAGAGAGAGAGAAAGAGAGAGAGAGAGATTGTATGTACATATAATCTTTCAAGAAAGAAAGATAAATTGTCTAGGATCAATCCAAGAAGGATCAGAAAACAATGGTAGTGAAAACATGAACTAATTTAATGGCTGCCCTCTGGGCTGTAATCAGGGTCTGTACTTTAGAGACTTGTGTCACATGTTGTTTGTTGATACTTAGTACCCTCTCTTCATTCCAAGTACTATTAGCATAAAAGTTAAAAATTCTGAAAATTATATTTCTCATACTTTCTTTTCAGTATGTTTCTAAATAGATTCATGAAATTAAAAGAATGACATTGGGACATGAAAATACGGAGGTGAAGTCCTCCTACACCTTTTAGTCACCCTTCCATGGATCAGTTATTTCAGATCAATGAGTGGGTTCTAGCCCTTTCAACGTGTGTGAAAACCTCTTGTATTCTGTACTAAATCTCTTTGTGCTTAAAATATCTATACTGGTGTTTGTTTTCTTAACTATTAGGTTAAGAAAAAGGAAACTTAACATCACGATAAAAATCTGAGATTATTTATTTAACTGGGCTAGATTCAAAAGCATAAAAAATGTTGCCAGTAGACAATGGGATACTGGTAGTTCATGACATGTAGCTTCAGTTATAAAACAAATTATTTAACTTAGCACCTTTCCAGGTAACCCTTTGAGAGACAAACTGGCTTTCATATTGGAATATTATGGAGGAAATATTGAATACAAGTATGAGCTGGATGGCCAAGTCTTAATACACCAGACAGTATAGAGAAATAAAATGACAGACACAAGATTTAAAATTCACAAATGAGAGACCAGACAATTTCTGTACTACCCAGGTAGGATCTCTTATCTGTTGTAATCACTGGATCAGTAATCTGAAAGCCAGACCCAAAGTTTGATCAGATTTATTCAAAGTATATGAATTCAAAGAAGCCCCAGATCTCTTATTGAAAATTAGAACCTCTTTTCTAGAGAGTGTGCACACCTGAAACTTTGATTGTATTTGGGAAGACTCTAATAATTTTAAATAAGTTGAACTCTCAAAAGACACCGAGTCTGCTTGTAAATAAAAGCAACTTTCCTACTATTTATGGAGGTTTCTCTCCCCTTTCTTGAATATCCAAAAAAGACTTAACTTGTGAAAGTTACATTGGAAAATGGTGGTAAAACCTAGGGATTATGTATAAGAATGGATTCTAAGAGTGTCAGAGCAGGGAACAAATAGCATAACACTGGATCAAGCTGAATTTATGATGGTGGCTTAGAATAAATGAAGATTCAAGGACATAATGTAAAAGAATTTACTCACTCTTAGGAGACCAGGAATTTGAGTGTTTGTCATGAGTGGCAGGCTCAAGCAGACCCTAACAATGTAAGTTTGAGAACTCTTAAGACATCTTTGGCAAGCATTAAAATATACATCAGTAAAGAAGGATTGAGCATGTTTTAAAAACGCTATAGTGGCTCTATTATGAAAGCCAAAGATTATGATGGAAACATCAGCACTGAAATGAGTTTTCTGGGTTGGGGGTGGTGAGTAATAAGATTTTGGAATCATAGAGTTCAAGTGACAATACTCACAAACCAAAGACAATGCAGACAAATTATAATAATAGGCAGCAGAGCAAATTATGGTATTCACTGGTATGATCTATTAACACTATTGTCAATGGATTATCTAGTAAAATATTGCTCTATATGTATCCTAAAAAAAAAAAAAAAATCTAGATCTTGTGGAAGAGATCTAACATGAATTACCATAATGGAGAATCAATATCCCACACTAAATTTCCAGACTTAAGCCTGTTCAAACATACAGGGTGAATTGAATCCCCTTTGGGAAAAATCCTGCAGCATAGCAACAGATATGTACTTTATCCCTCCTCAACTTCTTTTAAGTAATCTCTAGCATTTGACATGACAACT
>NW_007789589.1:0-2130 GCF_000696425.1 Galeopterus variegatus
ACACCTGAAGTATTGGCTGAACACAGAGGAAACATGGAATGGATCGTGGAGGAAGTAGTCTCTCTGTTTTCTTCCCTGCTGGGTCATGTAAATGTTTTTGTTTTTTTTTTAATGGTCTCTTTTTCTTTCCTACCTTCTTCCCCACATCATATGTAGGTGTCCTGGTAGTATTAATGCTGCAACTGACAGCTTATGTTGCAGAATATTGAGACGGCATCCCAATTGATCTAGAAAACTGTGTATCACCCAAGTGACTTGGACTTGGATGAAGTAAATGATGATGACTTGGATTATATTCCATCGGGGAGTGCTGTGTTTTTAGTCATATAAAGAATGGCTGTATCATTTTAGGTGGGAGCACTTACTTAAATACATAAGGATAGGGGAAAGGTATATTTAGGTTTGGGCACATGGCCTACCTTCAGCAATTGGACATCCTCACCCAGGACTCTGAATATTGCATGTATGGCACAAAGTCTTGGAGAGAGTTGAGAGATAAGCCCTGGTGGAATCCTAGCCAGACTGCTCCTGGCTGTGAGCTTGGCTGTGTCTGGACACCCAGCCTCCTGCTTTTCTCAGGACTGGTCCTTCAGCATTCTCGCTGTTGCTGTAAACTTCTCAAGTCCTCCTTTTCTGATGAACTGAACAAAGTCAGTTTCTATCACTTGTAACCAAGAATTCTGACTAATACACCAAGTAGTCTGTCTTTGTTCAGACCACTCCTCAAAACTGAAGCACTTTTTCTAGCAACAACTTGTTTGTGTCTGTTTTACCACAACTATTTGAAGTAGTCTGTAACATTTTTTGGCATAATGATCGAATGAATATCCTGGTATTTTTTGCTCACACACAACCAAATCAGGTGCAATATCAGAATATTAGGAAATTGGCAAACACCATGAACATGTTTTCATGATCTATGTATGGTGTGTGCAATACTACAAACATTTATTATTCACCACATATTTCCCAAGAATGGAAGTAGTTGCCTTTCAGGGGTTCACACTCCAGAAGAGCTGAAGTGCTATAAGGTTTAAGGATTATTCAGAAGAAAGAGTAATCAACACCATTCTTGGGTTGCAAGGAACCTTCACAGAAAGGTGAAAGGCAACCTGCATGGCATCTAGAGAAAAAGAACATTTCTTCAAGCACAGGGCATAGCTTATGCAAAGGCCTAGAGATATTCACATACTGCCTCAAGGAACTGGAAGATGTTGGAAGCAGCAGGCAAGGTTAGGAGAAGGTCAGGGGAGGAAAAAGAAACTAGAGTATTGGATGGAGGCCAGATCACAGATAGCTCTGTGCATTATATTAAGGTATTTTCTAGATGTAAGAGGAATGTACCAGTCTTCTAGGGCTGCCATAATAAAGAACCACAGGCTGGGGGGCTTAAACTATAGACATTTATTTCCTCACAGTTCTGGAGGCTAAAGTCCAAGACTGAAGTGTGGGCAGGGTTGGTTTCTCCTCAGGCCCCTCTCTTGGCATCTTCTCACTGTGTCCTCAGTTGGTTTACTCTCTGTGTTTCTGTGTCCTAATCTCCTCTTCTGATGGGACACCAGTCAGATTGGATTAGGGCTCATCCTAAAGACCTCATTTTAGTTTAATTACCTCTTTGAAGACCCTGTCTCCAAATATAGTCACATTCTGGGGTTTAGGGCTTCGACATGTGAATTTTAGTGGGGACAGAATCCAGCATTTATAAAATGCAATGGCAGGACCAGATTAATCATTTAAAAGGCCCACTTTATTTAATCTGATGCCCTAAATATGTGTGTTTCATTAAAGTCAAAGTACTCCATTGACTAGAGCAAGAAATCAACTGAATGAGATAACACCCAAAAAGTAACTTCTGTTGAACAAATAAAAATTGAAATTACTTTGATCCATTTTAGCCTAAATTGAGCCTTGATTTAAATCCAGATCACATTGCCAGAAGAGGGAGAAGAAGGAGCTGGTAGTAAACAAACCAAAAACAAATTTTTAAAAGTTTGAAACGGTCAGTATGTTTACTCTGTGTTTTAAAATAGAGAATTCTTACTGAATTTCTCTCAATTTTCACTCCTTTGAGAGACTCCTCTCCTATCCCAGCATAGTGGGGAAGCATGGGTGTGGACATAGTGGGAGGCA
>NW_007789590.1:0-2129 GCF_000696425.1 Galeopterus variegatus
GCTGGGCAGTAACAAAGTTACCCTCCACACCTTGCATCACCAGCAGAAATGACATGGGGAGCCTGGACCTCTATCCCCACCCAGCAGTGACAATGTACTCTCCCTACTACATGCTGAGATGGTATCAGAGTAGGCTCAGTGAAGAGTAAGGACTCTCAACACCACCCATCAATAATGAGGCTGCTTCTCTCCCAACCCGACCATCGTGTCAAGTGGTGGCCAAGTAGGTAAGAGTTACAAGGCATTCCTACCCCTCCCAGCCAGGAAGGTATCAATGGAAGTCTAGTGGAGGCTAGAACTCCTGCCCATGCCCGGTGGTAACAAGTCCCTATGTGTCAGTGGAGGCCAGTAAGAAACATGGGCTTCTACCTCCACCCTGTTCTACTAAAACATAACACCCAAAAAGACCAAGTTCCAATTGCAAATTACTCATTACCCCAACAAGCAATCAATAGATATTAACAACTGGACATCGATAAGCAATAAAATGAACTTTGATCTAAGTTTTATACTTTATACAAAACCAAATCAAAATGGATCATGCATTTAAATATGATACAGAACACTATAAAACTTTTAGGAGAAAAAAAAGACAACCTTTGGAGTCTAGGGATAGGCAAAAGCTTCTTAGAACTCCAACAGCATTGTCCATAAAGAGAAAAACTGGTAAGTTGGACTTCAGAAAATTAAAAAAAACTTTTGCTTAATTAAAGGCTTTTTAAGAAAATGCAAAGACAAGCTACAGACTTGGAAAAAATATTTGATAATTACATATCCAACAATCACTAGTATCGAGAATATATAAAAAATTTCTTAAAACTTAACAGCTTAAAAAATAATCCAATCAGAAAATGGGAAAAAAAGACATGGACATGTATTTCACTGGAAAGGATATACAGATGGCTATAAGCATATTAAAAGATGTGATACATCACTATTTATCAGAGAAATGAAACTTAAATCCACAATGATATTGCTACACGCCTATGAGAATGACTAAGATAAAAAATAGAGACAACACTAAATGCTGGTTAAGTCTATTGAGAAACTAGATCACTTGTACGTTGCTGATAGGAATGTAAAAATGTAGTTACTCTGGCAAACTCTTTGGCAGTTTATTTCAAACATTAAATATGCAACCACAGGATGACCTGGCATTTGCACTTCTAGGAATTTTTCCCCAAGAAATGAAAACTTATGTTCACATACACAAAAAATCTGTACATGAATGCTTGTAGCATTATTACTATTTGTAATAGCCTGAAACTTGAAAAAAAAAAATCAAGAAGTCCTTCAATAGGTGAATGATTAAATAATGTGTGGAATCCTTACTGAGAATATAGCTTACCTTACTCAATTAAAAAAAGTGAATGAATTACTGATGCACTTAACAACCTGGGCAAATCTGCAGGGAGTTATGTTGAGTGAGAAAAAGCCAATCCTCAAAAGCTACATATTATATGATTCCGTCCTCATAACATTCTTGTAATGACAAATTATGTAAATGGAGAACAGATTAGTAGTTGCCAGTGCTCAGGAAGGAGGTTGTGGATAGGAACAAAATGGACGTGTCTTTAAAAAGGCATCAGGAGGGACCCTCGTGGTGATAGAAATGCTCTGTGTCCTGACTGCGTTAGTGTCAATATCCTGGTTGTATTACTGTACTTTGTAGTTTCACAAAACATAACTGGGTGTAAAGAGGGAAAGGATACTTGGGATCTCTCTGTGTTATTTTTTTATGATGACGTGTGTATGCACAATTATCTGAAAACAAAAAGCTTAATTAAAAATTCAATCATCAAATTATTACACTTACATAGTTTATATCTGTACTACATGGCAATCGCATGAATGCCCTTACTTGATTTTAAAGAAAATCATCTAGTTTATAGCTCTGCTATGTAAACGGCTATGTTTTGTGTTGCATTCTCTTATAACCCACCATCTGATGCCACTTGATTAAACCAGGAGTAGCACTGGACCAAAAGTTAGGCCAACTGTAGTTCATGTGTAATCTCAGTGATCCCATGAATTGAGCCAATCAGATCCTCTCTTTTAAAATTATTTTAAATTTTATTCTAAATTTTTATTTTAATGTTTATTTGTACCTAATTTACACACACACACAC
>NW_007789591.1:0-2129 GCF_000696425.1 Galeopterus variegatus
TGACTCAGTTTAGCATTCTTTACCATGGAAAACCATCTAGCACCCATGCTTCCTGTAAAGCAGTCACAAATGGTTCAGACACAAGAAATAAGCACTTACCTTTCCTGCATTGGTGGGAGTTGAATCCAGCTGTTAAATCGGGGATCATATCGGCTGACAAAATTTGTACTGTGTTTTCCTGTAGAAATAGATTTGAGACACTTAAAACTTAGGTTCCTTCATTGTTTTGCACATTTTATAGTATTTTATAAGATGTCTCTTATCCTTAGGTTTAATGAACAGGTGAATTACGTAGAGAATTGCTAACACAGCGTGAGAAGTGACCAGTAAGTAGAAGAATAAATGTGCCATCTCAAATGTTTTTTCTTTTTTCCTTTTTCACTAGTTTTTGGAATGAGTTGGGATAAAACTAAAGCAAACATAATTATAAAAGCAAGTATGTTTACCAAACTGGTTTTTATCACAGTATTAGGGTAAAATTTCTGGGCTTGGTGTTTTAATGTTTTAACACAAGAAATTACTTTCTATAAGTTCAAGAGACTACCTCTGGTTAGAGCTGGGTTTTTTTTTTTTTTTAATTTCTTACATTTTCTTTCTTTTCTTCTCTGAAAAAATTTTTAAAAGACAATTTTTTTTAGAGAAGTTTTAGGTTCACAGCAAAATTGGGAAGAAGATACAGAGATTTCCAATACACCTTCTGCTTCCACACATGCACAGACTCCCCCATTATTAGAGCCTTTTTAAAAATGACCCCCCCATGGAAATAATAGCAATCATTACAATAAAAGCTTGAGTCACGAAATCAGTTTTGTTCCACGCATGGCATGTAAGATCTGCAAGTGTATTTGGGGAAGCACAGTTGCTGTGAAGTATTCACAAGCACATTTGCTGAAATGGGAAGCACGTGTCCTCCAAAGTGCATAACCAGCTTATCCCCTCTTTCAAGCCTAAGAAGCACAGGAATGCCTCTAAGGTATTAAAGTGAGTCTTATATACATATTGACACCAAAGCAAGAAATGGAAGCAAGAGTGTATTATATTTTCTGTGTAGCACCTGAGATGATAATTACCTAAAGCATTCAAGGCCTTGACTCTAAAAGTCTGCCTTTGTTCATGTGTGTCACTAAACACTGAGATTCAGCAGGTTTCACCACAGGAGTAAACAGATAGGGGCATGAGTGTGTGCACGTGCACACTCAAACGGGCATGTACACATGACAGTTATTAATTGCACAAATATATATTTAGCACCTACTATGTGTCTTATGTATTACAGTCTCTGAAAATATATTGGTATACAAAAAAGACATGGTCCTTGCCTTTGTAAATGAATGAACATATAACACCAAGTATAGATGAATGCCATAAAGAAAAATAAAGCTGGGAGTGATAGAGGGTAGGCCAGTTGAAGTAGGAAGTTCACCTGTTCACAGATGTCTCCTGCAAGCCATGTAAATATCTGCAGAATGAGCCTCTCAGGCAGTAGGGCAGGCAAATGTAAAGTTTCTGGGCTGGCGATGAGTTCTAAACAGCAAGAATCCTGGGGTGACTGGACAGAAGTCAGAAAGGTGTTGAGGTTTAGAACACAGTGTGCCTTGTGGACCAATATAGGATTTTGCGTTTTGTTACAAGAACAATAGGAAGCTATTGGAGGGGTTTGAGCAGGTGAGGACCCTGGTCTGATTTATCACACTGTCTGCTGTATGAAGAACAGACTCTAAGAGGCCACTGTGGAAGCTGAGGAACTGTCTGAAGGCCGTCAAGTGGTCAAGGCAAGAGCTGCTGGTGGTTTGGATGAAGGCAGAGGAGGTGAGATGTGTTTGGGTTTGGGAACTATTGGACGGTCACAGCCGATACAATTTCCTGAGGGACTGAATATTTGTATGAGAAGAAAAATTGAGTCAGTAAGGATGGCTGCCAGGTTTTTAGCCTGAGTAATTGGATGGAAAGTCATGCAATTTGCTGATGTGGGGAAGACAAGAGCGGAGTAAGTTGGAGGTTAGAGAGAGAAGTTACATGCTCTGTTTTGGACTCAGCCTTTAGAGACTTATAGGATCTCAAACTGGAAGTGTCTGATAGGCTACCAGCTAAATGAGGCTTCAGGTGCAAATTTTGGAGACATTATTCCA
>NW_007789592.1:0-500 GCF_000696425.1 Galeopterus variegatus
AGAGTACTTTGAGATAAAAATCAAAGCACCACATATCAAAATTTATAGGGTGCAGGGCTCACGCCTTCAGTGCTTAGAGGAAAATTTATACCTGCAAATACCTATATTAAAAATAAGAAAAATCTCAAATCACTAATGTAAACTTCTACCTTAAGAAAATAGAAAAAAAAAGAGCAAACTAAAGCAAAAATTAGGTAGGAAATAACAAAGATTACAACAGAAATATGTGAAATAGGGAATTAAAAAACAATAGAGAAAATCAGTAAAATCAAAAGTTGATTCTTTAAGAAGATCAACAAAATTTGCAGACCTTTATCTAGACTGATCAAGAAAAAAAGAGAAGACAGAAATTACTAAAGTCTGAAATAAAGCAGGCTCATGGTAGAGCAGTTGCTTCTTCTATTATGCTGGAGTGGGCTTTGAGGAGAGAGATGTCTTCTTTTTCTTTTTTTTTTTAAAAAAGATGACCGGTAAGGGGATCTTAACCCTTGACTTGGTGT
>NW_007789592.1:5319-7448 GCF_000696425.1 Galeopterus variegatus
AGGATGTAATTGCATCTAAAACTACTTCCTTAAGAAAAGCAAGATAACAGACCCATTAAATATCTTTGACATGAGAAAAACTTTAAGTCCTCTGAGGAAGGTTTGATGGTCTCTGTTATTTTTGTTTATTGTTTGAAAGCTATTATATCAGTCCCAAACAGGGCCCCAAAGTAGAGGGAATGAGGACTTAATGTATGGCTGTTACTAAAGCAGACACATGTGAATGCCATTAACAGAATATGGTCTTGCTTTGAGCCATCTGGAACATGGTAGCCTCTAGAACAACAGCTTGTGTACTTCTCCCCTCTCTCACAACCACCCTTGTCCACCTCTCCCTTTCAGTTTTCCTTAATGCAATTGTTTAGGTAAAGTTAGCTGCTTTGAAGGTCAATACATTGGTGTTCACAGTTCTCTCTGATCAGAAAGGGGCAAAGAGCTCTGGACGTGCACAAGTCTTTGCTTGGGAGGACATTCATGATGTACATAGACTAGTAAGGGAAGTCAGTCGTGTATATGTGCTAAAATCTTGGTGCATCGACACCATTGGGCAAAGAGCAAATAAACACCAAGACCTTTATTATGCTTCTAGCCTCTGCTTAAGATGAAGTAAGGTGGTGGTGGTGGTGGTAGTGGCCAAGAAGAAGGGAAGAAGGAGAGATCAGGCAATGTTTAAAAAAGACACGCAGAAGTTTGATAGAGAACACATGTTTACTCAAGGGGGAAACAATTTTCAGTTTGGATTCCAGAGAAAAAAATTCTCTTTTTTCCAAAAGATTGTGAAATAATCCTAACCACTTTTATCCTCTTAACAGATCACAATGCAAAAACCCTGTTCTTTCGGACCCAGGGAACTTGTAACCTGAGATCTCCAGTTATTGGGTGTCAGGGATTATAGGACCTCTTGAAATTATAGCCAAAATATGTGTATATGCATGCACATTTTCTACTGAAGAGGTTTATAGCTTTCACTAACTTCACGGGACACTCTGACCCCCCAAAGTTTATAACTACTGTCGCTGATAAAACAGTTTTCAGACAACACAGATATAAAACAAAGAATTAAGTATAGATCAAGAGTGGTGAAATGTTACCCAACCAGATATTTTCAGAACATAATTTCTACGGCAATTGTTGGATAAAGAGAAATTGCCTAGAGACTGCCCATATTATATAGAGACTCATGTTTCTGTTGCTTATCACACAATACCAGAAACTGGGTGATTTACAAAGAAAATGAAATTTATTTCCTACAGTTGTGGAGGCCAGAAAGTCCAAGGTCCAGGGAACCCATATGATGAGGGCCTTCTTTGGGGTAGCAATGCAGGGTATCACATGGTGAGAGAATGGCACCAGCAAGTGGGCCAACCTTCTCACTTGCCCTCCTAGTCTTTACTGACTAGGATCAGCCCATTCAGGAGGGCATGGTCCTCATAACCTAGTCACTTCTTAAAGGCTCCAACTTTCAAAAGCATCATTGGATTTCTCATCCTCTTAGCATTGTGGCAATGGAGGTCAAACTTCAATCAGTTTTGGGGGACTTTCAATCCACAGCACTGCCCTTTGGGAAAAACATAAACAACTCCATATTAAGAGCTCTCAAGCTGGAAATAGCTACCTTGGAGCAATGGCAAGAGACTGGAGAAATTTGTAATTTAGAAAATTAGATAAAAGATGATCAGAACAAGCCCCTGTAGTCACACTATGTTTTTACATTTTAAGTTCCTATTTGTTGGGCACCGACCATATATGCCAGTTACTGAAGGAGAAATTAGTACTTTAATTAACACATTTCATTTTCATATGTAACGACATGTTCAATAAGGTTCTTCCTGCCATTTGGGTGTTTTACCAGAGACCCTAAAGGTCAAGAACAAGTAAAGAGTCAGCGCTAGCACTTCCACAGCCCAAAGCAAGGTGCTGGATCACTGGCACAAAACAGACTATGACATAATAAAATAAGTCCATTAACCGAATTTCTCACCTCCTGCACATTTAAGAGAGCTGAAGAGGCCAGTGATTTCTGTGGGAATTATTTTGGAGTGAGTTGCTACATGCCTTTGACTTCCACTACCCACCACCATCACTCCCTGTAGAGGACGGTAGTGGAGCACTTCACTGGCACTTGTGCC
>NW_007789593.1:0-2129 GCF_000696425.1 Galeopterus variegatus
AATTACCCTGTTTCAGGTATTTGTTATAAGCAACATAAATGCACTAATACAGTCAGGAAAGGGGGGACTCACGAGGTTCCCACTGGGAGTGCTGACTTCCCAACTGGCACCCTCTCTGAGATCCAGGGATCAGGAAGTCACTGCTGCTACAACTGGAAGCTCCCACCCATGCCTGCTAGATGTGCACTGGCAATAAATGGGTGCTCCACACCCCACCTATTGATACCCATGAAGCCAGTCACTGGACACTGGAATCCTGCTGCAGGAAACACAGTGGAACACCTCCACAACATGCTTGCCAGCAAAATATTGCAAAAACAGCAGAAATGTCCAATACCTCACTTCTGACTTTCAGTTCTCATTTGTGTACTTCTTGTTGAGGAGACCGAAATCTTGTCAAGAACTAGCTGCAAGGGAGTTTAGCAAACACCTCTTTTAGCTTTCCAGCCTCTGAAGAATAGGAAGGCTTACCAGAAGGAGACATAGAAGTGGAGTGCCAGTCTCCCACCTACCCCTATTTGCCACCATGATGAAGATGATGTGACAAGATTAAAATATACATACACATGACAGCAGCTGTCACTGCCATATAAAAGATCTAGCAGCATTTGAAGCAATATGGCATGGCATCACAATTTTATGTTCCTCTTAGATTGTTATTGGATAGTATGTTTTTCCTGTTACATTAAACAGACCCAAATTCTTGACAAAATCATGAGGTCAGACAACTGACTTTTGTTGTGACCCTTGAATCACCTCCCAGAGTCAGCCACTACCTACTGTCTCTTCAGGCTGTTCTCAGTAACCAAGCCCTCTACTCCTGTGCTGCAAGTAGTGTTTCACAAAGCTCTTGCTCTTTTTCTTTGTCAAGGAAAGCAAGCATTTGGTTGAACTAGGGGGTTCTACACTTCATTCTGTAGTTTCAGATTAAGATCCTTCAGGGTTGTTGGTTACCTTCCATGTGTTTTACGTTCTTAAGATTTACCTTAAGGCTGTCTCTACTGGATTTGTTTGGGTCAATTCAATTCAGTTCAGCAAATCAATTCACTAAAAAACCGGGAGCTGCATTGATTACTTGGGGTCATGCAGTTGGAAATCCTGACTGCTTTTTTCACTTTTCATCCGGTTGGGTCAGTAGCATCCTGAAGATGAAGAGCACGTAGAGGAAAAGAAAGAATCCAGCCACTCCTTTCTCCCCATGAATATTGTTATATTTCTATGGCTCCCTTTCCACCAGCCTAAGTTGTCTTGATCCTAAGTTAATTAAGATGGAAGATGGACTCAGCTCAGACTTTTTTTTTTTTTTTTTTTTTTTTTTCCACTGAGCAATGCATACTGATTTGTTAACTAAAAAGTTGGATATGGGGCTATAAGGTATAGGGCATAGGGCTAGCTTCAGCTACAATTAGATTAAGGTTCAAATAATTCACTGTAGTGGTTCTTCACCATCCCTTGGCTGAGCCTCCTGCTACACTGACTTAATGCTCAAACTCCACGGTGACCCCTGACTCCTGTGAGCTCTCTCTTGGTAGTGGTGAAATGTGTGTAGCCACTAAAACCTCTCAGGTGGACAAAACAGCAAGAGTCCTTTCAGAGAGAAGAAAGAGCAAGAGTCATTTCGGAAAGCTCTCTTAAAAGTCTGAGTTCACTCTAATTGGACCAGGTTTGACCACGTGGCATCTCTTGAATTAATCATTGTGGCCAGGGGAATGTGATTGATGCACATCCCCTGCACATTCATCACAGGATGAATGTGATATGATTCAACCAGGATCATATGTTCCACCCCTAAATCTTGGAGTGAAGGTCCCCAGATTGCATAGATTCAGCATATAGGGTAGATTTCTCATCCCCCAAATCAGAGACTATAACCAGAAAAAGGAGAATTGAGCTGGGGAGATAAGTGACTATGCTCTTTCTACCTAGTCTCTATAGCCTTAGCATCTAGCCCAGTGCTTGGCAAAGCATAGACTGTTTAATGAAAGAATAAATGTGTGATACATAATCATTCCACATCCTAAGGGCTTCCTTCCTTGCTCCCGACCAACAACTTTTGCAGTGCAGAAAAGCATCTGACGAATTAGCTAACATCCACTGAGTATTCCTTTAACCACATATCCTTTGTTTTT
>NW_007789594.1:0-2129 GCF_000696425.1 Galeopterus variegatus
GAAACACTTGTGTATAGCTTCTGCATGGTCATCAGTTTTTATTTCTTTTGAGTATATACCCAGGGGTGGAATTGCTGAGTCATATGGAAGTTCTGTGATTAACACTTTAAGGAACTGTCCACATGTCTTCTATAATGGCTGTACCATTTCACATTCTGAATAGCAACATATGAGAATTTCTGTTTCCCCACATCTTCCCTAACACTGATTATTTTACATTATTTTGATTATACCCAGTGGGTATGAAGTGGTATCTGGTCGTGGTATTGATTTGCATTTCTTTAATCACCAGTGATGTTGAATACCTTTTCATGTGCTTTCTGGCCATTTAGATATCTTCTTTAAAGAAATATCTATTTAAGTCCTTTGCCCATTTAAAAAAAAATTGGATTATTTGTCTTTTTGTTGTTGAGTTGTAAGAGTTCTTTAAACTCTTATCAGGTATATGACTTAAAAATATTTTCTCCCACTCTGTAAATTGTCTTTTCACTTTCTTGATAATATTCTTTGATTCCCAATAGCTTTTAATTTGTACAAAGTTCAATTTATCTGTATTTTTATTTTGTTGCTCATGCTTTTGGTGTCAAATTTCAGAATCCATTTCCAATTCTGAGATTATAAAGATTTACTAACATGTTTTCTTCTAAGGGTTTTACAGTTTTAGCTCTTATATTTAGGTTGTTGATCCATTTTGAGATATTTTTGTATATGGAGTCAGGTGAGTATTTTGACTTCATTCTTTTGCTCTCTTTACCCCTAGGGCAGTCTTAGTATTCTGCTGATAATCAATTGGCCATAGACATCTGCATTTATTTTTGGACTCTCAATTATTTTCCATTGGTCCGTGTATCTATCCAGTATCACTCAGTTTTGATTACTATAGCACTACAGTAACTTTTGAAACCAGGAAATGTGAGTCCTTCAATTTTATCTTTTTCAATACTGTTTTGGCTATTTTGGATGCCCTGTAATTCTATATGAATGAAATACTTATTATCACAAAACAGAAAATTGGAAGGCATCATTTGACTTTGAAATAGAACATTTATGGATAGGCCACATGTTGCTTCTTATCTGGATAAGAAGACATCTTCATATTTTGAATTTAAAGGTTGTTTGTAATATCAGCTATAGCTATATTAAAAATGTTTTTAGGTATATCCAAATTTTAGGACGTATTCCAAATAGTGTACTTATTTTATTTTCAAATTATGGCTCTTTGATTGTATTATTATTGCTGGGGGGGGCGTGTATTAGTCCATTTCTGTTGCTTATAACAAAATACCTGGAAAAAAAATACAGTTTCAGAGGCTGAGAAGTCCAAAGTTCAGGGAACACATCTGGTGAGTGTCTTCCTTGGTTGTGGCTTCAGTGACACAGGATATCACATTGCAAGATGGAGGAAGCAGAGAGCAATAGCCACCGAGAGCAATAGCCACCTTAGTAGGCTCCTTCTAAGGCCATCAGAACCACACCTATGACCACCATTAGTCTATCAACTTATTACTCAGTGAATGGATAAATCCATTCACTAGGCATAGTCCTCACAATCTAATCACCTCTTCAAGGATCCACCTTTCAATTACCGTAATAGGATTTCCCACCCTCCCAACAGCCACAGTGGGAATCAAGCTTCTAATACATAAAACCTGAGGGACACAAACCAGTTCTTATCAAGGGGATTTGCTATATTTATTTTAAAAGATTAAAGACTTTACATTAAAAATTAGACTAAGATTATATCTGATGAAGAATAGTTGCTATGACAAGGTCTTAGCCAGAAATTACCACTTCCCTGGCTAATTCTGAGTGCCACAGCAAATGTGCAGGAATGCTGCTTGACACAGTCTTTCCATGAAGCCCTTGATCATGGATGAAACTTCCCCCAAGTGCCTACATTGCTGGATCTATAAGGCAGTAAAGAGCAGGAGTGAACTGAAAAATTTTTTTATATCTTGTATTCATATTCCATTATCTTGGATTCACAAGAGTCCAGACCATCTAAATTTTAAATATGAGATGAGGACAAATGATTCTGTGTAAAGGCTAGAAAGAAAGAAAAAAAGTCATATATGAGAGATCTTCAAAAAGTCCAAGAAAAATGCATATTATAAACAAAACAAAAACTA
>NW_007789595.1:0-2129 GCF_000696425.1 Galeopterus variegatus
TTAGCAGGGACTTAATATGGTGCAGTCCTTACACAAACTGGTAGTTCTACATCACACTTAGAAAATGGAATCATACCCCTGTGCAGTTGTAAGGCAAAGGCGAAAAAGAAGACTGGAATTAATTTAGCCCTTACTATTTACAATCAGATCACGACTGCAATCAGTCTCCTCCTCAGTTGCCCACAGTATATTTATGTGTAGGTATGAATATGTATGTTTGTTTGTGTTTTATGTATAACTTTGTCTAAATACACTCACACTCACATATTTATAGCAATATACTAGTTAGACAAGTAGTAATTCCATAAGAACTTTCTTTTTCTACCCAATTAGATAAAGGGATTTCTGAAAATTTTAGGAAAAATAATTATGTGTTATCTGAATTTAAAATAGTAAAAACAAAAACAAAAAATCAATCATCTTAAATGACAAAATGTGTATAAAGGCATGATTGTAAAATGACAGTGTAGGGAAAGCGAGAAGCAAAGGCTAAAGACCTAATTTTTTCAGAGTATAAAAGGATTATTACTGTAGGTCTGTTTTCTGTCAAATGCTTCCCTACTCATTCTTATCCATTTTTCAGTTTGGCATCCCTTATTTTGCCAAAGCAGGTGCCTTGCATGCAAGAGCAGGAGTATGTGTTTCAAAAGGTTCCATGGGGAATAATTTATCATGCAAGATTACTTCGTGACTAATGATGATCTCTATAAACATGTAGGTGCTGTTTGACTGCCTGGTTTGTGGTGGTCCCAACTGGTGACAGTAGGCATGTGTTTTATCTCATCTCGCCTTCCACATTCTTGACATAGTCTAATACAAGTACATGTTGGAAAGAAGCTTTGGGATGTTATAAAGAATAAAATGATGAATAGAAGCCATTAAATAAAATCTCTTCAAATAAAACATCGAACACAGGACTTCATCATCTCTAGTTTTATCAGTGATATAGAAGGTCTTTTTGAAGCTGTCTTCCAAACCAGGAATATTAGCTGTCTGAAGCTATAAGATAGCAAGGATCTCATTCCAGCCAAGCTTATGATTGGTAATATGGGTAGAGAGGAAAAAAACTTTTTAATTGATTTGCTACTCTAGCTTAAATTTTAAGGCTATAGATAATAATACATATGAAAGTCTGTGTAAAATGTAAAGACCATATAAATATAAGGTATTTTGATATTACTATAATATTTGAATCATACATTTTATTAGTAAACATTTTAAGCACCCTAAGTTTATCTTTTTTAAAATTTCAATGACTGGCCCTAGTCATTTGGAGCTCATTCAGCAGCATCAGCAAAGGTGCAAATGCATAAAGCAAATGTGTTCCTGACCTCAAAAAACATAAAGTATATTTTGATATTAGAGTGTACAGCATAAGAAAACATAACTCATAAAAAGCCCTTAAATTGAAACATAATTTTACTTCTGGGCATATTTAAAATAAATATAACATTTTAGCAGTAAAAATTTGAATTCTAAATAATTTTCAGAAATATTTCTAAAGCTGTAAGAAGTATTAGGTTGCAGACAAATCACTATGGAAATATTTTAATCAAAACTGAAACATTTCCTGACCCCATCTCCTGTGATATCCAGCATAATCTAGCAATCTATGCAAGCAAGTGAAACAATTATTTTCAGTTTTCTACTTCTTTTGGTAGATGAATTGGTGTTTCTTTCTTCTTTCCATATAAACACTGAAATTACAAGATCTTTAAAACTTCATAACAAATAGAATATCTGCAGTTAAGAATTTGTAGTTGATTTAGGAGCCCAACTAACTTTCTTTTGACTCTTGCATAATCAGGAGCAAATGACTTGGTGCCTCTGTTCTCCAGCTGCTTCAGCTGTAAAACAGGGATAATAATGCCCACTTGTGAGGAAAATAGAGTAGTTTAGTCAGGCCCCCCTTGCCTCAGGTCTGGTTGGGGGTGGTGCAGCACATTCTTTGTAAACAAGTTGTGTTTGGCATGCACATGCATGCCTGTGTATTTTTAACTTGTTGCTATTCTTGTGTGTTCTTCAGTGTGTGTGAAGCAGTGACTCTGAACTGCTGGTCAGCAGAGCTCCCATCTAGAAATAAAGCCTATTGTTTCTTCATCTATGGCTCCAAGGACCTTTGTCCTGTT
>NW_007789596.1:0-2128 GCF_000696425.1 Galeopterus variegatus
AAAAAAAAAAAAGCCAGACTAATGGAGACCAAAAAGCTCTGATCAAAATTTATCATCTCACACAACACTGATAGAAATCAATTGGTAACTGGTCAGAGCTCTGATGCCAGAATTAGTGAGCATGCCTCACTATATAAATTAGGCAGGAGTCTTTTGTCATAATGACCTCCTTCTCCATGACAGCTCATGGAAAACAATTCTTCACTCGAATCACTGTGGGGATCAGATGCAAAAACTCTAGTTAATGATAAGAGACACGGACCTGAAGTCTAATCATTTTACTAACATAATGCTTTAGACAGAGGTTTTAAGAAATCAAAGTTTAACTAATGATTGATGGTAGGAAATGGAGACATGTTTTAAAGTCTGATTTAAAAGAAAACTAAGACAGGAAGGACAGTGTGATTAGAAAGGCTCAAAGCAGACCATGAACCATGTGCATTAATAAATGTAGATTTTAATAGGTACAGGTCTGGCAGCCAGCAGACAGCAAGAACTTAGACTGATTGAAAAGAAATGAGAACTTTTGGTATTACTCCTACTAAATTGAATCATCAGAGGCAAGCATAAATATACCAAATAATTATAGTAATTTAAAAGTACAGAAATCAAAGCTATTAAAACTAAAACTATAATATGCAAGTATGGCAGGATAATATTTTAAAGAAGTTAACTTAGGTTTTCCTTTGTTTAAAGCTTTTTCCAGGTTTTGTTTTTCCCTATATGTTACATTATATAGCCAAACACTTGGCTCTGTATTTATTACTTCAATGAAGGAATGTGTCAGAACACAAAGCAAAAGAAGCCTACCAGTATCTGCCTTTTGAGCCCCCAAAGCTTAAATTCCTTTAGAGAAATTTTAAGGATAAAATTTAGAATAAAATTTGCAGAAAAGCAAAGGAAAGAAAGTGGTGTTTCATTCCCACTTTTACCCAAATTACAAAAGAATCCCCTGGGTGGAGGGGAGAAGAGAAGAGATGGTAAAGAAGTAATGAAAAAGGGCAACTGTGGATTCTTTGAGAGCAGGGCCCAGTGCAGTGATTCCAGAGCAGAACTCTCAGAGTGTGGGCTGGGAAAGCCAGCAAACCATCAGTGTCCTGTATGGACATGGAGAGCTTCCTTTGCCCCCTTGGGGAGTAAATGCTGCAGAGTGCATCTATGCCTTAAGCCTGGCTCTGGCATAGACCAGACACGCCAACAGACTTGAAGGAGGCTTCAGGACAGGAATCTAGGATGTCTCAAAAAGGTTCTGTATGGCTGCATGACTATGGACTACATAGGGAAGGGTAGGTCTCTGAGAATTTCTGCTTGGATGGATGCCTCAAGAGCCATATATGCCCACAATATCTTAGCGCTGCATAAGCCCCTGGAATTTAGAAACAACCCCCCAATGGCCCTGCAGAACAAGGTCTTGAAATAAAAGTTAGATTGTGATACAGAAAAATAAATTTTTTTGTATGTGTATGTTGAGGACTCATATTTGTAACCACTATAAAAGTATTTCAGATGCCTTTGAAGAGAAAAATACTATCTGCAAAATGGATTGTCTGTATATAAAATATTACAGAAAAGGAAAAAATAGCTATTGCATGAATATGAGTTATTTTACTGTGTCAAAATGACAAGTTCAAAGGAAAATGGGTGACTTCTAAAGTCTGTGGCGTCCCTCATCAAGATAGGTGGATGGCATCTCATTATTTTGCTTCTTGGTAGTTGTGAGCCAACTTAGACACTGGTATTAGACAATCTCACATATGATTTCATGAAAAAATGATTCATTCCATAACTGTAGCCAGGGAAACTTCAGGCAAATCAACCAAAGGAGGGCATTCTGGCTTCCTAGTAAGAGCAGTATCTGCAGCTGTGATTAAGTAGGCAGCGTAGCAGGAAGCACATAGTACAGCACAGCAAGGAGAGAGAAGGTGAGGTGCCCTACTGAGCCACATACAATTATAAAACATTTTTTTTTAAAGGTAAAATATCACATCTCCCAGGTTTTTTGAAGGAATTACAAAATATACCAGGAAAAATTGGGACTCAGGACATTGTTTTCAAATTTCTCCAACAATTAAGAAAAAATGGATAAATTTACATTTATTTAAAGTTAAAAAATATATATATATATATA
>NW_007789597.1:0-2128 GCF_000696425.1 Galeopterus variegatus
GTGGACAACTGAGAAGGGGGTCCTGTTTGGCAGACGATGCATCTGAGAATGTGCAGAGGTCAGCAGTGAGCAGAGGGGGAAGGAGAGTCAGTCTCAGGGCAGGCAAGCCACTTAGCACCTCTGACTTCAGTTTCTTTATTTGAAGAGGCACCCGGGCCACACAGTCCCTGACATTCTCTGCAGCCCTTCAGCCAGATCAGATCCCCTGTGGAAGGTTATCTGCTGATCTTCTCTGACACAGTCATGACAAAGCCAAGAGCTGCCACAGAATGCTGAGGGGGAAGTGGATGGAGGGACAGAGGGTCAGAGGATCCATGGCCACACCATGGGACACAGAGTGATCCCTACAGTTCTGCTCAGGACCTAGTTTTAAACACAGGCTTAGGTCCAAAAGGGGACAACACAGTGAGGGCAATTTGTCACTAATACCTGGAGCCAGTGATTTCATTCACGGCCCTTTCCCATTTCCCAGCTGCAAACACCTTCTCAGGGCAAATGAACCACGTTTACTCACAGTGGTGTAGACCATGGTCTTTTCTTCAAACAGAGTCTTACAAGAAACCTCAAAGGGAGGAAGACAGAATATGTTTACTGAGATTGATTCTCCTCTCTAAAGGGGCCTCAGTGGGAGGTGAAGCCTGGATACAGAGCTCTCCTGGGCTTTGTGATGGACTTGGTTGTACAAGCCAGGGCTTTATCGGTATTTGAATACAGCTCACTCCCCACAGATAAAAATAATGGTTCAGGGGACGCAACTATGTGGCACTGCATCTATCCACATTCTCCCAGAGAGAATTAAATCATTTGCTACTTTCCTATCAGTAGATGAACCAGCGAATGCATTCCCCATGTTGATTAATTTTGTTCTTTCAGTATTCTCATGGGATGTGTTTTAGTGTGTTTTCTTGGGATTGGGTGGGGTCAGGATTTCTGTAAATAAGGTAAGATTTTGCACCGAAAATAAAAAGAAATTAGATAATACCATCAATTACATTCTCTGAAAACTTATTTATTTTTTCAATCTCAAACTTGTTCTACTCTCCAATTCTTCCTGTTTGACTATAGAGAAGTGGCTGTGATTTCTTGATCTCTCATATTTAGAGATCCCACAGACCCTGCTAAGGCATCATCTCAGAGAAACAGGTTTCTTCAATTGGAGATAGTGTTATTGAAAAATAGGCACTTCAAATTCCTAAGTTACTTTGTGCAGTATATGCATGTATTGAAACAACACACTGTACCCAAAAATATGTACAAAAGTTTTAAAAATAATAAAAAATATGTAAACATCTCCAGTTTTCTTAGCCACAGTTGTATTTCTTCATCCTGGGTTAGATCAAAGAAATAAAAAGAGCATACTTTCCCTTTTCTTTCCCTCTCTCTTTCCTTTTTGAAGTGTTAATGACGGATGATAGTATAATCTTTCCAGTTATTAATCCCAAGGTGTTAATCTAGTTTTCTAATGTGTCTTAGTTCTTAAAGTGTGGTATTAACCTATCAATTTACTATAGGGCACAGAAAGAAATATTTAAAGGGAGGAAGAACGGGGTTATTTCTCTTTCTAAATAATCTATGTGCAATTAAGGCCCCCTCCAATTTCCTACTTATTCTCCAGCTCACACTCTCTACTTCATTCATGTTCTATGTCCGATTGCTCCCTCTCTTGAAATTCTTATTGCTGGTTTAATGTCAGCATTAACTTTGTTTTACCCATTTGCCTGCAAGCATAACTTTGTTTTACCCATTTGCCTGCAAGCATAAAACCAGATCTTCAAAGCACTCATGCCGCTCTCTTCAACTGTCCCAGTGCAAATATGTCGCCCTTCTGAGGTAGACTAAAACACTTATTTTTAGCATACTTCAAGTTTGGGCTAAATATCCTTTTACTTTTGGTATTTTTTATTGTCCATCTTTCCTACAAGGTTGTTACAGAAGAATAAATTTGACTCACCAACATCCAGATAGAACTAACAATAGTATTTGGTGCATATTTTCTCAGATATGCATAATTAGCATAATTGTATTACATTTGATTTGGACAATATAATAACACTTATCATGGCCTGATGTGGGTACAAAGAGGTGTCATGTGTCTCTATTTTTAGGCTATGAATTTTGAAGGGGATAG
>NW_007789598.1:0-2128 GCF_000696425.1 Galeopterus variegatus
CATCTTTCTCCGCTTAAGCTCGCCAGTGCCGTCAAGATGAGACTCCCCAGGAAATTGTGGACTGTGCCTTTGCTGAGGGCAGAGCTCGTGTCTTACCAGCTTTGGCTCCCATAGCATTTAGTTGGCTCAGTTTGCTGAGTCAAGGCATTCTTGCAAGCCATTGGGATAGCCACTGAGCCAACCGGAACTCCCTTGGGGATTTGTTAATGAGGCTCCCTGCCTCCTGTGCAAACTGCACTGGGCACCAAGAGCCCTTTTTCCTAGAATATACATGCCAACCCCATGCTCAGGTTAGCGTTGGCTTCTTGGCTGGCCACCAGGCCCTGGGCACAGATCTGGAGCATGCCAGTGTCAACACTGGTTGGCCCAATGTCAGGGTGCTCTGCTGCAGTGCCAGCCGAGGCATGAGCCACCAAAGCTCTGGGTTCCTTTCCTTGCCACAGGTTAAGTCCATGGCTGGCACTTCCTCTTAAGAATCCTGTTAGGTCTCCTGTGGAGGTGTTATCACACACCCTACTAGAAACACCTGCTTGTCCCCAGCCACTCAGCTGTGGGCTCTTCTTCTGGATATCAGAGCTGTGCTATCAAATATGGTAGCTGCTAGCCACATTTAAATTTAAATTTAAATTGATTAGAATTATATAAAACCAAAAATTCAAGTTCTTTAGTCATTCCAGCCACACCTCAAGTGCTCAATGGCCACATGTGGCTAGTGGCTAACATACTGGACAGCACAGGCAGGACACGTTTCCATCATTGCAGAGAGTTCTTTTGGATAATGCTGTGAGTAGTGGTTCTTAATTGGGGTGATTTTACCTCCCAGGGGGCCTTCGACAATGTCCAGAGACATTTTGGTTGTCATGTCTTAGGGGTGGTGGTGGTAGTGGGTAGAGGCCAGGGACAGGGTTGGAGGTAGAAGTCAGTCATGGGATTTATCTCATCCTGTGGCTGTGAAGTGCTTCTCCACAGGTTCCTTTGATAATCTGCCCTAGAATCAGACTGGGCCAGAGTAGTGGCCTGAGTGGAAATGGAGGTATTGCCCCACATTCTGTTTCCATTTTCCCTCCGTGATTCTCCAGGAGCCCTGGATTCCAGATCAGAATTCTCGATGTCTCCTCAGCAGAGAAAAGGAAACCAGACCTGCCAACTGGTTTCAGGAAGGAATCTTTATAAATGCTAGACAAGATGCAGGCAGTTTATGGAATAGGGTCTAGCCAAACCTCAGTCATATCACACAAAGAGGTTCAGGTTTAAAATATTAGCTATAAAAACTGTTCTCAGGGTCTGAGCAGGCAACCAAGCACAGAGCTGCCTTTCAGGAATTCTATAGTGTATGGGAGACTGTTCTATTTACTTATTTTAAAAAAATTCTTTGGCTACTGGCTAGTATGGGGGTCCAAATGGGAGACTGTTTTAATGTCTAGCCTTGCTTCTAGCAGGACCCACGAGGATGTAAGAGAAAGCCAAGGAGGGTTCCTGCCTGCTCTCAAGGAGTTTCTGCCCTGCCAGGGCTGCTTGGCATTTGCTGGGAAAAGGTCAGGGTGAATGAGTAAATAGTCTGAATTATTTAGTATCTCAGAAGGTAACACAACATGGTTTTTTTTTTTTCACGTGTACAGACCCAGGGTCCAGCCCTTGGCTCCCAGGACCTTTTGGCAAAGAGAATAAAAATGAAAGAACAAAGCCCATAGGGCTGATGAATCAGATCAAGTGACATCCGTCTAAAACCAGAAAAACTAGCCTGGGCCTGCCAGACAGCACTGGGGTCAGGGTCATCACCAAGGAGAGACGGCTGCTTCAGTGGGGTCAGGGCAGGGGCATCGGGAAGGACTTGCTCATCACATACTCTTCATGTTACTCCTTGGGTGAGGGCATTGACCCAGGAGGCTCCCTAACCATGTGACTGTGTAATCTGGGTGGGTAGCTAGAGAGTGGATCCACTGAGGTTGGGCAGAGCTTAGAGGGAAGATCTCGGGCCGGCCCGTGGCTCACTCGGGAGAGTGCGGTGCTGATAACACCAAGGCCCCGGGTTCGGATCCCACATAGGGATGGCCGGTTGCTCACTGGCTGAGCGTGGTGCTGACAACACCAAGTCAAGGGTTAAGATCCCCTTACCGGTCATCACAAA
>NW_007789599.1:0-2128 GCF_000696425.1 Galeopterus variegatus
TTTTTTAAAGGCAACTTTTTTAGTTATATAAATATTCTAACATCTTTTCTCTTGGAAACTTTTCCCACTTTCTTGCCCCAGGGGTATGTTTTATGGTTGAGGTTAAATACTGAGGAAATGAAGATTTTATTGAAAATATTGACAGAATTTAATCCACAACAGGAAGGGAAGGAGTGAGAGCAGAATGAGAAGCACTTCTTAAATACGAAAAAAATGAAAGTCTAAAGTAAATGATTTTTCTAATGGATCCTGTCAGATATTTCCTGGAATTGGCATAAAACATTTTTCAGAAACCATAATAAATTTAAGAGGTTTATAGGAGGAGAGAGTTAAGAAAAGGAAAATATTACATCCAAAAGTTTAGTATTTTTCTTTGGAAATTTTTCACTCCAGCTATTTTATTGAGCAAAGGATTTGTTCCTTTAGGTGCTACTGTAAGTTTTATACTCTCTCGGTTTGAGTTGGTAAAGCCATAAAGGCAAAATTTGGTCAGAAAATGACTGTGTTGTGGAAGACAAGTCTGAGTTGCAGGCGTCAATTGGTCTTAACTGCAGGCACATCCAGATAACACAATTCCTGCGTCTCCATGTGAGCCCCTAAGTTTGGGACCCTCACAGAAGATCTGTGTTGCTAAATGTAAAAGCCAACCAGAGAGTTACAAAGAGAGCTCCTTTGAAAGACTAGTTCAATTATTTATTAGCACTCAGAGTACAATGTCAGCCAAGATAGTATTTGAAATTAATATACTATTTGATTAGACTGATTGATTGTTCCTTCAGCTGAAGATTTTAACATTCATTAGCCGTACTAACTGGTCATTAGTACTTCCTTTATCAGCAAGCAAAGAATAAACAGAAATTCTAATAAAAATTCATCACAGGGAATGTACTCCATACCTAAGCAACTGTGATGACTGCCAGGTACTAGATTAACTGCTGTAACATTGGCAGCAGGAAAGATTTCTGTTAGAAAATTTAAAAATATCCCTTAATTAATATTTACTTTGTAACTGGTCTCTTTTAAACTTGAGTAGGCTACACAGATAATCTCTTACATATCCAGTATGATGAAGCGCTAACGGGTATTTTATACTGAATGTGTTTGTGTGGTATCCTTGAACTATTAGTTTCAGGAAGGATGAGGTCTTGTTAGGAAAGTTCTACTAATGTGCTGCAGGTGAAGCTTTTCCCCACTAACAATGAATTAAAGCATTGTGGCGTGTTTTGCAACCAGACAGTCAAGATATTCTGACGTGTAATGCAAACATGCTGACCTGTCATACTGTGTGACACGTCTCTCTACCTACCATGTCATGAAGCCTTTGTGGTTTTAATAGCAAATTGGAAGGAATGGTGAGAAAAGAGAATAAGGTGGACATGGGGATCCTTTATGAATCGTCTCAAGGCCACTTGAACAATTCTACATACGTTAAAAATTACAGTGACCTAATACCAACTGCCTCCTCAACACTTCACAAGCATTAGCTCATTTAATACTCAGAATGCTCTTGAAAGACAGACAGTGCAATCCCATCTTATAGGTGACGAGACGTGCTCAGCAAGGATAAACAACTTGCCTAAGGTCACGCAGCCGGTAAGCAGCAAAGTCAGGCCTTCAACCAGTCTGCTGGTTCTAGAGCCACACTCATCCTCCTGGCTACCCTGAATAAGCATATGCTGAACTGCTAAGTTCTGTTTGTGTTTCTGTCTGTGGAAGAGGCTGTCAGGGCCTGCAGTACACATATCACCTTTCTTGGATCTAGCATAAATCCAGACAGCTGGACAGCAAGTAAGGATGGTGAAGGAATCTGGACATAGCCCAGGAGCCCATCCCACTACAGCATCCCAGAATGTGTCAAGCTGTACCTAAACAGGGGTAAAACCAGGAAGTCCCAGGAAAGCTCAGGGGTCCCAAGTGGGCAGGCAGAGAGCAGCATGAGGGATTGTGGGCTACTTCATCCTTGAGAGCCAGGAAAGTCTTCAGATAGTTATTATTCTGGGGCCAGAGGTGGGCTGGAGGGGGAGGTTCCTGTCTGTAATACATAGGGGCAGGACTGACAGTAATGAGACACAGTAACAAGGATCAAAGTGAAATCTCTGTCTGAGAGCAGCTGGAGTAGAGGGGACTG
>NW_007789600.1:0-2128 GCF_000696425.1 Galeopterus variegatus
GTCCTTTTGATTTTTTTCAACCACTTAAAAATGTAAAAATCCTTCTTACCTTACGGGTCAAGCAAAAATCCTTCTTACCTTACGGGTCAAACAAATATTTGTCCAAGTTTGCTGACCCCTGTCTTAGACTAACAAAGCATGAGCTTTAAGAGTAAGCTGTGAACTTCAAGACACATCAAGAATGCCAGTGATTCATACAAAAATAGGCAGTGGGCTGGATTTGTCCAAGTTTGCTGACCCCTGTCTTAGACTAACGAAGCATGAGCTTTAAGAGTAAGCTGTGAACTTCAAGACACATCAAGAATGCCAGTGATTCATTCACTCTTCATTATGGAGTAGCTATCGAACACAACATCACCTATGTACTCTATAGTACTTGACAACAAAGTTTACCCTGAGTTTAATAATGAAAAAACAACTGGACCCACCCAGATTGTGGATCATTCCATAAAACTGGCATGGACTATTCAGAAATGTCAATGTTATAAAAGACCAAAGAAAGAAAGAATAAAAGCACAGGGAAAAACTTCAAGATTAAAAAGACAGAAACTAGAAGTGATACGTGATCTTTGTTTGGATCCTGGATTAAAACAAAAATAACTGTAAAGGGACATATCTGGGCATTTGGAGAAATATAGATATGGACTATGAGGTAATCTTGTGTCAATGTTATATTTCTTGAGTGTGAAGATAATATTGTAGACCCGTAGAAGAATGCCCTTGTTCTCAGGTGATATATGCTGCAGTATTTACAGATGAAATATTATACTCTACAATTTAATTTCAAATGGCTTGATCACACACAAAAATGTGTGTGTGTAGAGATGAAATGTAGCAAAATATTAACAGTAAATGAATCTGAGTGATGAGTATGTTAAGGTCTTTGTCCTACTCTTTCAACTTTAATATAGGTCTAAAATTATTCAAAATAAAAATTAAGAATATATAGAAAAAAGAGATATCGTTGTAAATTTAGTTGGCCCAAGTTATATTTGAAATATAAGAATTATATGATACTTGAAAAATCAGTTTTTCTTTATAATTCTAAAATCATTCCAACTGCATTTGGAAATTAAAACAATTTGAATTGTGAGAAATAGCTGGATCATTTCACTCTGTTTTAATATTTTCTAGTTGACCCAGGAATTATAGAATGGATAAAAACCTAAGCTGGATGAACCAAACATGACAAAATCATCAAACTCAGGTTCTCAAAAGCCCTACATTTAGATTGTTCTGTTGTTGCATAAGACGCGCATTTATTCAGTGACCGGATATCTGAAAAATATTTTTTTCTGTAGTTAAAACCACTTCACTTCTTCTTGTCATCAGGTCCAGATCATTTTGCATCCTATTTTGCTCACTAGATTTTTGAAAATGTAGAGAAACTAGATAAGAAACAAAGTAAATGGAGTTGTCATTTAATTTGGTGAAAAGTCATAATCACTCTATTCAAGGCCATGAAAGGCACTCTCAGAAATAAACTGTGAAGTCTTTGGAGGCAAAGACCACATTTCAGTTGCCTTTATATATCCAATGCCTCACACAATGCATGTTTGTTGAATGACTGAATGACTAAATGAATAAATACAGGGAGCATGTACCCTGCTTTATATGGAAACAGGTTAGGTTTGGACTTGATGTAAGGAGAAGGTTCAAGACAACTCTGGCACTGGACTGGACCACTGAAGGAAGTCGTGGATTCTTATTTATTTACTTATTTATTTATTTATTGAAATTTACAATAATAGAATAAACATATATCTTGAATATAATTTTAGAGAAAACTTAGCACTTAAATGTTCAGATACTTTTCTACATGTGTGATGAAGACAGTTCCTCAGTTTCAAGGATTCTGTGTTAACATTCAGTCAGATTGAAATGGATCTGAAAACAATGGCATATGTAGGGTGGTTGAGGAAATAATGGTTGGGAGAGGATGAGTGACTGGCCTCAATTGTCTTCGGGGTTACCATGAGGAAAGAGGGAGTAGAAATACTCTGAGCTGCTCCATAAGACAGAACTAGGACCAGTGAGCAGAATTAAAAGCAGGGTTAGGGGGTCACTATGCAGATTTTAGCAACCTGAGAAACAACTTTCTAACAAAGAGACATGCCCAACAGTGGAA
>NW_007789601.1:0-2128 GCF_000696425.1 Galeopterus variegatus
GGGTTAACTTGTGGCGGCAGCACTAGCAGCAGTGGTGGTGGCAGTGGCTGCAATTGCCTCCCTCACATATGCCTCTTTTGTATCTGCGGTGTCCACTGTGGCAGCAGGATTACATCATGGGGGCGGCAGTGACCTTGGTGGCAAGTGGTAAAATTTTGAAGTAATGAAAATTCTTAAATTCCTTTTAGGACTTTCTTTTATTATCATTTTAAGAGCTCTTCGTTTTTATGTATAGATTCCAATTTAAAATTTTTTTGTTTTTTAATTTTATGTATGTTTCCAGGATAATTAGTATATTCAGCAGAATACAGTGTAATCATTTTTGTGGCCGTTTACCAATTTCTTATGAAACCTCATAATAAAAGTTTTAACATTGCAGTAGAGTTATGTAGTTAGTGAAATCTCTCAGCTTTTTGTTTTTTCTGAATAAGTCTGTTTTGCCTTTATTTCTGAAAGCTAAATTATTCTTTGATATAATTTTCTGTATTGACAATTTACTTATTTTTTCAGTAGTGTAAAAGTGTCACTCCATAGTTTCTGTTAAGAAGTCTGCTTTAGTTTTTTCTTTTTGACGCTCTGTATGTAATATGTTTTTCTACCCTCTCGCTGCCTTTAAGAATTTTTTCTTTAACCTTGGTTTTCAGCTATTTGAATGTAATGTGCCTAGATTTTTTTTCTGTTTTCTTTCTTTTTCTTACTTTTTTCATGTTCTCTCTTCCCTTCTTTCCTTATTCTTATTTTTTCTTATTCATTATGGTTGGGGTCAGTTAAGCTTTTAGGATCTATGGTTTGTTATTTTCATTATTTTTTGGAAAATTCTTGGCCATTAATGTATTTCTATTGGTTCTTTCCTTTCCCTCTGTAATTCCAATTATGCATTAAACTATTTGATATTGTCCTATGGCTCTTGAATGTACTGTTCTGTTTTGTTTCTCTTTTTTTTCCATGCTCTTTTTCTCTCTGTGTTTCCATTTAGGTAATTTTTACTGGCCTATCTGTAAGTTTCTTACAGATTTTTTAGTTTTGTCCAAACTACTAATGCGTCTGTCAAAGGCTTCCTTTATCTTTGTCACTCTGCCTTTTATTTCTAGCATTTTCATTTGACCCTCTTTCTCTTCTTAGATTACCATTTGTGATTGTGTGTTGTCCACCTTTTCCTCTGGATCCTTTAGCATATACATTAATCATAGTTATTTTGAAGTCCCTGTCTGAGAGTTCCAACATATGAATCATGTCAGAATCTGGTTGTGTTGATTGCTTTGTCTCTTGATAGTGGGTTGATTTTTCAGGTGCATGTATGTGTGTCTTAAATTCATACTGAATTTTGCTTATTAACAATAGATACTGAAGTCAGCAGTTTCTAATGACTAGAGGTGGGCATTTTTCTGTTAGGTCTTCAGGAGGGGAATTGAGCTAGTCATTTGAGGAACTGAGCTGGGTTTGGATTTCAGTGTACTGTGTTGGCTTCTAATTTTTCTAGCTATGGCCTGCCATTTCCTTGTACTCATGGTGGTGGCTGGGGGTCTGAAAGGTTTTTCTCAGTGTTAGTGCTCCTTGCTCAGCTCTCAGCTGCCTGCACCATCAGTCAAGGAGTGAGTTTTCCTCCACCATCTAGCTTCTCTCCTAGCAGTAGACTGCCGTTCCTTCTTGCTCAGTGCTGGGCTTCTGTCTGGGGAGGTGAGGGTTGCTCTGTTATCCTGGTCCTGCCTCAGACTTAGGCAGTTTTTGTGTTTCCAGTACCTTCCCGATGGCGGCCAACTCAAATTTTATTGGTATGGAAATTTGGTCCTAGGACACTTTATCCTGCCTCCCTTGGATAGTTTTCTTTTCTGCCCTTCCCCAACCACAGTAGGTTTTCTCCCAAGCCCTCAGGTGACTTGTCTGCTTCTGTTTTCCCAGCATCTTAAAGCGTATGGCTTTTGCTCTGTATGGGAGAAGGATTTGGGCAGGGGCTGACTTTCTGCCATTTCCCGCATGCCTGCACACTGAGGGCTGCGTCTCTTGCCTGTCCTGCCCCTGTGTGAGCAGTTGGTGCAGGCCCACAGAAAAGAGCAAATTCTCCTGGAGTCTGAGGCCTGGCTCTTCCAGCTCATTCTTGGCCTCCAACAGTGTGTGACAATTTTAGGTT
>NW_007789602.1:0-2128 GCF_000696425.1 Galeopterus variegatus
GGGGGGGGGGGGTGTTTTCTCTCCATTCCCTTTATGGTCAAACAGACCTGGGTTCCAAATTCAGCCCTGCCACTTACTAGGTAGATAAAGTGACTTTGGCCAACTTATTTAATTTCCCTAAACCTGTTTTCTCATCTGTAAAATGGGGAAAATATTATCTGTTTTGAAGGATTATTGTAAGGATTAAAGGTGATTCATGTAAAGCACTTTGAGCTTGGTTAAGTGAGAGTTCCCTGAAAGCTAATACAGAAGAGGGATTGTGACCCAGAAAGGGACCTAGATATAAGTGGCTCTGGCAGTGGTTCTCAAACTTCAGTGGGCATCAGAATCACCTGGAAGGGTTTTTATACTACAGCTTGCTGGTCCAACCTCCATAGTTTCTGAGTCACCTTGAAAATTTGCATTTCTGAGTTTCCAGGTGACGCTGCTGTTGCTGCTTCTGGTCAGGGGAGCATACTTTGAAAACCACTGAGATATAGGAAACTTACCAATGGGCATTTAGGTGATATAGATATATTTGAAAGTTGAACTTTTATGTGGTTAGTTACTGTGTTAGAAAATGCTTGGAATGCATTTTGATAATACTGAATTTAGTATCTCAAAGATTTCTCCTCCTGAAGTCCAGGAATCTTTGTTACATATATTTGAAGGAGAATAAGTTGTGAAGGTAAACATATTATGAATACAGTAACAATATCGAATTAGCTAAGATATATGAAAATGCTTTTATAAAATGTTAGATGAATGTTGAGTCACAACTGAAAAAATATTTTAGACAACTTCGTTTTTAAGATTGAACGTCATAATGGAGTATAAAATAGTGTAATTTAGATTTCTCATCTCAACGTTCTGTTTACTGTATGTATTTTTCTCTTTCTCCTCCAGGCTGCTGACTTGAGTAAACCAATAGATAAAAGGATATACAAAGGAACACAGCCTACTTGTCATGACTTCAACCACCTAACAGCCACAGCAGAAAGTGTCTCGCTCCTAGTGGGCTTTTCCGCAGGCCAAGTCCAGCTTATAGACCCAATCAAAAAAGAAACTAGCAAACTATTTAATGAGGAAGTAAGTAGCACCCTGTCTTAGCTGTTAAGAATCCCTTTAAGAATTCATACATTCTTACCAAGGGTAGTGGACCTTATTTTACACTTTGAGCTAATAAGCCCATTTTTCATTCGCTCAGCCATCCTACCTAGTATTACCTAAATTTAAATGTGGTGGATTAATTTGTTGACCTTTACTTGTTCTTCCTTGGGGTAACTGTTTTGTGCATTTTTATGGAGCATGCTCAGATGTTTATAGCAACTTGATATAATTTAAACAAGAAAATTTAGAATTCTGAACTTTGTTCACATCACCAGCAAATTTCATGAGATTGAAGAATTGATGACATTTCCTTAGACTGCTAAAATTGTAGCTAAAGCTTTCATGTGTATATTTGACAGGCGTTTGGCCAAGGAGTAGTTCTCTTCTTTTTGAAAATATTTACTGTAAAATCACCTTTGACATAGTTAGAAATTCCAGCACTTAAAATTGGATCACATGACAGATTTGCCAGTGTTGTTAGTATGTACAGAGTTTCTAGTCTCTTTAGTTTCATTCTGGAAGGACTCTGAGATATCCGAGCTATCTGTTCAGGAACATGTCAGGACTGTTAAATGTGGCAGGTAGAAGTTGCCAAATAGATTATATGTGTTAACGCTAATGGAGTGGCTTTTCAGGCCCAAGCATTGCCATTACATATTTTATGTTCTTCCTCCTCTGTTTCGGTATGACTTGTCTAGCAAATGGAGAAGATGAGGTAGGCTTGATGAGTTAGAAGCCCTGGGTTCCGATCTACTTGTAACCTCAACCCTGATGTGCAAGGATCAGGTTACGTGGGACATCTCTCTTCGTAACGATAAGGGATTTTGCATCACTGGCATGGTTTTAACATTATTGACTTGGAACAGAAACACATTATAGATTATGGTTTTTAAGAAATAATTTTGTTTAGGGAAGAATATTCAACTTGACAGATTGCAGTTAAAATTCTGATTCTTTTTTTTTATTTTTTGGTCTTTTGTCTTTTTCCGTGTCCGGCAACGGATCGCAACCCTCAGTGTTGCCCCCGTACCGGACCGGG
>NW_007789603.1:0-1082 GCF_000696425.1 Galeopterus variegatus
TCATTAGTGTTGGGACCAAATGATTTATCAGAGTGAAATGAAGAGAGAATAGAAGAGGATATTGGTTACAGAAAACTCTTTTGAGTTTCGCCATTCTTTTATTTATTTTGTTGCACTTTGTGTAAGGTGATTTATTAAAATCATTATATCTATTAAAAAAATAAATAAATTCAAGAAAGAAAAAAAAAAGAACTGCCATACAGTCAAGCAATCCCGCTGCTGGGTATATACCCAACTGATTGGAAATCATCATATCAAAGGGATACCTGCACTCCCTTGTTTATTGCTGCTGCATGACAATAGCCGAGAGTAGGAAGCAACCTAAATGTCCACCAACAGATGACTGGATAAGGAAAATGTGGTATATACATACAATGGAATACTACTCTGCCATAAAAAAGAATGAAATTCTGCCATTCGCAGCAACATGGATGAACTTGGAAAACATTATGTTAAGTGAAAGAAGCCAGGCACAGAAAGAGAAATACCGCATGTCTTTACAAATAAGTGGGAGCTAAAAAAATAAAGAAAGAAAGATATAACAATCACAATAATACACCAAACTTTCAAGAGGAGAGAGCAGAACTGAGGTTACCAGAGGCAGGAAAGGGGGAGTAGGGGGGGGGTCCTAGTGAGAAATTGATAAAGGGTCACAAAGAATGATTAATGATGAATGTATTAATCATCTTCATTTGATCACCACATATTGTACACAGGTATTGACATTCAACTCTGTACCCCACAAATATTCTTAATCAATTATGTTTCAATTTTTACAAAGAAAAAAAGAAATATTTTAAAAATCAAATAAATGAATAAAATGAAAAATAAAATTGGCAGACGAAAATCAGTCTGATCTTCCCATTCAACAAGCTGGTTTACTGTAACGGAAAGGACATCAAATAAAGGATTTGTTACAGCCTAAATGGAAAGGACCATACCAGGTATCATTAACAAACTCACATGCTGCTAAGATTCAAAGCATAGATCCATGGAGTCATATTACCCGTTTGAAGAAAGTAAATGCTGTTGACTCGTGGCACCCTGTTCCTATCTCAGATACTAAGTTGAAGATTTGTTGG
>NW_007789604.1:0-2128 GCF_000696425.1 Galeopterus variegatus
TCATGGAAAGATTTGTACCACCTTTTCATTCTATTTTTCCATGAACTTTCTGAAGTACCCTCGTATCTCTACTGCTTTCTGGAAAGCAAGCGCACCTCCGGGGCCAAAAGAACACTGGAAGGCGGAATGCTAGGACCCATGAGGAACTGCCAGGGATGGAATGACCAGCTCCAGTCTTGGGTCACTGCAGCGTGGAACCAATCCTGGATAATTATGGTCAACAGGGTGCTGCTAAGATTCCCTCCTCCTCCAATAATTACAAGGGCAAACACAAAAATTTTTTTAAAAACCCCACCCCTACAGCACCCTATCCTGTCTTTCCAATGCCACCTCTTCCCCGTCCACGAGCTGCTCTCTTCAGCCTTGGCAGCCCCCCTCCCACCAGGCCCTTACTGTGAGAGCCCAAACACACTTCTCTCCCGGCTGTCCTTATGAGCGAGTGGAAGAGAGCACACTCACGCTGCGTGGGATAGCCGTCCAGAGACATACGTCCACGATTAAGCACTGCATCCTCTCCAGGATATCTAAAGCCTTGTAATTACCACGGCCAGGTGGGCATGGCGTGGGTAAGCCACACGCAGTCAGTGCTGTTGATGAGGTGTGAAGTGGAAGCTGGGACTTCACTGGTTCCCACTAAATGGGGGGGGGGCACATTTCTTACTCCGTCCATGTCCATATCAACAAGTATAGTAAACTATAATCCAGAATACAAGGGCCGGCCCGTGGCTCACTTGGGAGAGCGTGGTGCTGACAGCACCAAGTCAAGGGTTAAGATTTCCTTACCGGTCATCTTTAAAAAAAAAAAAAAAAAGAATACAACAAACCACTGATTACCCTCAATGACCTTGTTGTTCTTGCATTAAATATATTATGAAAATGGGGCAGTATATGTCTGTGGTTTTCTGACTGTTGTACATATATAATGCATGGCTGACCTCTGTACTTAATACAATGGTGCTGGTGGAAGACTCCTGTCTCCATCTGTGGGTAGACACCACATGCCTTTTACCATACCACACATATGTCCAGAGACTTGCACCATGTGCAAACACTACTTCAAAATAAATCACACAACAAATGCACCACTTTGTAAAACTTCTGGGAAAAAAATAGGAGAAAATCTTTATGAATGTGAGTTAGGCAAAGATTTCTTAGATATGACACAAAGGTATGATCCATAAAAGGATAAATTGATAGATTGGACCTCATTGAAATTTAGAACTTCTCCTCTTTGAAAAACACTCTGAAAAAAGCACAAAGACCAGCCACAGACTTGGAGACAATGTGTGCATATCAAACAGCTAATAAAGGACTCTTGTCCCAAACACATAAAGAGCTTTCAAACTCTGAAATAAGAATATAATCAACCCAATAAAAAACATACCAAAGATCTGAACAGACACTTTATGAAAGAAGATGTACAGATGGCAAGTAAGAGCATGAAAAAAAAATACTCAATATCACTTAGCCATTAGGGAAATGCAGGAGAAAACCACAAAGAGACACCTCTACACGCCTACTAGAATCACTAACAGTCAAAAGACTGGCCACACCAGGGCTGGTGAGGATGTGAGGGGACAGAAGCTCTCACACATTGGATGGGATATAGGCAATTTCTTTAACAATTAAACATACACCTACCACACAACCTTAGTCATTCCATTTCTAGGTGTTTATTGAAGAGAAATGAAAGTGTGTATCCACACAAAGACTAGTACATGTATGTTTATGGCAGCATTATTTCTAATAGCCCCAAACTGAAAATAACACAAATGCTCACCAACAGTTGAACTGGTGGTCTGTCCATACAATGGAACACTCTTCATCAATAAAAAGGAGTGAACTATTGACACATACCAAATAAAATGGATGAATCTCAAAAATGATTAAGTTGAATGTAAGAAGCCAGGCATGAAAGAGCACATACTGTACAATTCCATTAAAAATTCTACAAAATGCAAACTCATCTATAGTGACAGAAGGCAGATCAGAGACCACTCTTCCCAGCAGTCATTACACTCGGTGTGTGCCCCAGAGTGGACTGCTGTCCAGAAGCCCCAGTCATGCACCTGTCCCACCTGAGTTGCTATCCAGTGCCCAGGGACCTGTGTGTACCACATACCCTCCA
>NW_007789605.1:0-2128 GCF_000696425.1 Galeopterus variegatus
ATTCACCTTTCCAGAGAGGTATTTTTGAGGATTTCTATCTCTAGATTGCTTCCTGGGCACCCCACGCATAAAACCATCAGCAACATTAACTGCAGCTGAAGGAAACGTCAACTGGGATAAATGCTTAGACCACGAGTAGAAGACATGCAGGGTTATCACTTTGACCCGCACGCATAAAACCATCAGCAACATTAACTGCAGCTGAAGGAAGCGTCAACTGGGATAAATGCTTAGACCACGAGTAGAAGACATGCAGGGTTATCACTTTGACCCTGACATTCCATTTTACAGACATTGTTTATTAATTTAATTATTTTACACAGGCAAAAAATGAAGATCAGGGAAGTTATGTGAATCGCTTAAGGTCACACAGGTAGTAAATGGCAAAAGAAGGTCCTGAACCCAGCCCTGCCTAGCTCCAGGCTGTGCACCATATTGCTTCTCTCAAAATGTGCTTAAGCTTGTTTGCTTTACTGCTCCCCTTCTTGAGCTTCAGAAGGGCAAACACCATCTGTACATTGAACACAAAATTACTGTGTGCCTAATTTTTGCCAGGCACTGTGAGAGTAAACACTGCCTTATAATCTAAACTCAAATAGTGTATTGGTTGGTGAAAATTTAATAATTCTCTTATTTCATTTACATAGTCTAGTAGGGTAATTGGAAGTAATTTCCCTATGTTTTCTACTCTTACTTTTGAGAGGTAGGTTGGTCCTGGAAGATAAGATGTACTGGGAAGGAAGAAAAGGCAGCACAGCTTTTCTAAATGTTGTCAAAGTCAAGGCCTTTGGGACATACCTTTGTATGGTATCTCCTGGAAGCAACTTAAGTTTCTCCAAGCATCCAAGTTCAGTCATTTTAGTTATTTTTCATTGGGAAAACGAACCCATAATGCAATAAAATTTGACAAAGTAAACCAGCTAAAATTCCACAATACCCCTTTAAATTGGTGTTGGGAAGCCACAATTAGAAGTTAATTTTTGCCTACTATTTGTTTTTACTGACTTAAAAATTATAAAATAAACATAACAAAAAGTTTACTATCTTAGCCATTTTTAAGTGCACAGTTCAGTAGTATTAACTATATTCACATTATTGTGCAATCAATCTCCAGAGCTTTTCTATCTTGCAAAACTGGAACTCTATCCCTGTTAAACAACTTCCCCTTTCCCCGTCTTCCCAGTCCCTGATAACCACCATTCTACTTTCTGATTGTATGAATTTGACTACTTTAGATACCTCATATTACTTGGATAATACAGTGTTTATCTTTTTATGACCGGCTTACCTCACTTAGCAAAATATCTTCAAGGTTCATCCATTGTTGTAGCATGCATCAGAACTTCATTCCTTTTTAAGGCAGAATAATATTCCACTACACATACATACACACACACCCACCCCACATTTTCTTTACCCATTTATCCATGAATGGGTAATTGGGTTACTTCCATCTCTTGACTACTGTGAATGACGCTGCTATGAACGTAGGTGTACACTCTGCCTACTATTTTAATCACAATTTAAGCCCTTCCATTGTAAGAAAAGTCCTAAATTAACAGAAGATCTTTTATTTGGAAATGGAATCAGTATTTTATTCTTAGGTACAACAACAACAAAATTATTTCTTCTTTGCAGTTCAGAAAGTGCCATTGCATGATTTATCTCTATGTAAAAATACTTCCTGCCCACAAAATTCCCCATCACTCTCCCCTAATATCACCAATACCTTATATTTTCCCCTCAGACTTTTCAGTCCTTTTGAAGTGCTAGATGAAATTCCAGGATACATCGCAACTTTGAGTTGAGTTGTGTGCTGGGAAGTATCAGTTCCCCAGGAAGGGAAAGGAGAGCCAGTAAAGTACCATGCATACTCCCAAACCTGTTCCACCCAGAAAATAATGATCTGAATTTTTCTGACATGCTTTGGAGGGCAAAGATACCCTCAGAGGGTCATTTCCCACTACTGAATTCATCTGCTTTATTATGTCTCAGGAGTTTTCTCTGATTAAGTCTTTTCTTTGTTCTTGTTGGGTTATAATGACTTCAGAATGACTACCTTACTTAGGGATGGTATCTTAGTGCATTCAGGCTGTGATAACAAAAATGCCATAGACTAGGTAGCTTA
>NW_007789606.1:0-2127 GCF_000696425.1 Galeopterus variegatus
TCCCAAGCGGCGCACTATCCAGTGCGCCACCGGGCCGGCCCTATAATGGCTATTTTTAAGCTGTTGCCTGATAAAAATCTAACATCTAATTATTCTCACAGGTGATTTTGTTTCATTTTGTTTTGGTTTGGTTTTTTATCTGCTTTTTTTCCCTCCTATTGTATGGACCATGCATCCCCATTGCTTTGTATATCTTGTGATTTTTTTTTTGTTGAAAACTAGACTTTTTTTTTTTTTTTTGTCTTTTTTACTGACTGGTAACGGGATCGCAACCCTCGGGCAACCCTCGGTGTTGCACCCGCACCGCGCTCAACCAGTGAGCGGGAACCGGTCTCCGCATGGGATCCGAACCCTTGGCTTGAGCGCCGCCGCGCTCCCAAGCGGCGCACTCTCCAGTGCGCCACCGGGCCGGCCCAAAAACTAGACATTTTAATTAATATATTTTAGGAATTCCTAGGTACTAGTTCATGCCTGTCTCTAGGCCATGTTATTGGTATTTCCTTTTTTGTTTGTTTAGTGAACGACTGGATCATTTTAGTGAAGTCTATTTTCCTCCATGCATTGTTAAGCCTCTGGGTGAGGCACAACTTTGGTTATGCCCACAATCATACTCAGATGATAGTGGTTTTTGCCAGGTCTCACTGTAATTATCTCTTTCCCTGTTCACACCCAATTATTCAGCTCCACTAATTGCTGACTAATTGCTACATTGTTTTCAATAATGCCCTGAAGCCCAAATTGCTCTGCAGACTACTCCACTATTAGGGGCCTTTTGAAGGCATAGTTCAGGAAGTCTGTGTTTGAGATTTCTTCCCACCCAATCAAGCTCCTTCCAGCTGTCTTTTTCCTAGGTTTTCTGATTTTTTTCCCCAAGCATAGTCTCTGAGCCAGAACTCTCAAGCTTGGAGTGCAGACAATGGTATGCTTATCTCTGAGAAGCTAAACACTCTGTGTGGGCAGGGAATGGGCAGCAGCCTCAGGTCTTCTCAGCTTGCCTCTCTGGTTTTAGAACCATCATAGTAGAGCTGGGGCAAGATCAATGAGGGCCTTAATATTTTCAGAAGTGTCACACCTGAGGTAGAGCTTGCATCCCATAAATGGAGACTGGGCAAAAGAAGGGAGGCCCCATACTTGGCCACACTCATCTGGAACTTAGCTTCAGCAACAGGTAGCCAGGTAGAAAGAGAGTCATGTGTTCTTGGCTACACCGATCTAGAATAGAGTTTCCATGTCACTGTTCTGGACAGGAATGATAGGGAACAGGTATCAATTCAAATACTACACACTCTCGCTGTTATTACTTCACTCTCGCTATTATAACTAAATTACAATAGATTTTTTTGAGTAAATGTTTCTTTATTGGCTATATATCCTTAGGACTATTTTTGGAGATCTTAAGTTGTTCTTTATTATTGTAATTTTAACCAGTTTTCTAGGGAGTAGGTCTGTGGAGCTCCTGAATCCGTCATGCCAGAAAGCCATCATCACCATAAAATAATAATAGGTAAATTTTAAAAAACCGTATGCTATTTCATTTTATCAATTAATATAATCATCATAATGATTCCTGTATTACTAAACTTTTGATTTGATTCTAACTTTTTGACATTAACCATAGCACTATAGTAAACATGTTTGTGCTTAAAGGTTTTCCCATATTTCAATTATATATTTAGCTTTGGTATAACTGGGTCAAAGATATGAGCTTTTCTGTTTGCTTGTTTTACACATGCTGCCAAAATCCTTTATGGAAATGTTCTAATTATAACTATAAATATATTTGTCCTTCATTATGTAAAATACTGTCATAAAATACTGTTGTCCTTCATTATGTAAAATACTGTCATAAAATACTGTTGTAAAAATAAGTTTTAATTAATAATTTCTTATTGGAATTGTTTTGATTATAAATGAAGTAACATCTGTTTTATGTATTTTTTGGAATTTCTTCTTTAGTGTAAGATCAGTCATTGACTTTAACAATGTTTAATTGGATCTTAGGAATGTTATTATTCTTTTGTGTTCTTTATAAAATTAGAATATTCACTTGTCAGATATGTTACATTTGTATTCACTTTTTAATTTATCCTTTACTTTCATTTATAATATTTTATATATAGAAGTCTT
>NW_007789607.1:0-2127 GCF_000696425.1 Galeopterus variegatus
GACATTTTTTGTGGTCTTCATTTTTCTCAGCAGCAAGTGGTGAAAAATCTTTTCTGAAGGAGATAATCATGGTCAGAATGGATTGTAATTCCACTGTCTGAACTGTCCAATGATTTGTACAAAAAGTTATAGCAAAGTAATCTCTCTTTTTGATAGTTTAAGGAGGACTAAGTTTTAAATAGCTTCATTACGATGGGTTTAATATATATTTCATTTGAGCCTCCCATGAGAAAATAAACATGATAGGTCATATGTTTATACCAAGCCCCACAAAAGTATAATATGCCCCCAAATGTATTCTGCATAATAAAATATATCAAGTTCACTGACTTTCAGTATAGTTTTTCCCACTTCATAGCCAGTGATTATCCTTTTGATTTTCAGTATTTATTTATATACTATGGGGACTTTTCTAATTCATCTCAAAATTCTTCATGCCTTTCCAAAAGGGTTGTATCATTTGACATTTTCTATTATAATACTTTATAATACAGTGTGCCCTCAAAATTTATTTTTTGTTTTATTTTTTAACTGCTTCTTACCAAATAATGTTTCTTATATTATGTTAATTTTTTTGAAATACCTGCCAAAAGTTTAATGTATCTTTTTCCTGATATTGTAAAGGCTACATAGTTATTATGACTTGAAGAAGTCATTTTGTTTGCTATTCTGTAGCATGGCAATTCAACTGGTGCATGAGGGAATATTTGTCTGTATAGATTTTTTTTCTTAAGATACTGGTGTTCTTTATCTACTCCCTCTCCTGTTCTCTATTATGACACTTAGTTTCTATCAATTATTTATTGCTATCATTAATAGTCGTTAATATATTTCTCAGCTGTTTCTCAGTTTTATGGAATGAGAAAGGTAACGTGGCTGGTTAAAAGAATGTAAATTAGGTAAAACCAGGCATTTTTTGAAAAGATAAAGTACAATGAAGGCTCCTCAGGGGATTTTCTGGTGCACTGCCTGCTGCCTGGCCTAATGGCCAGGTGAGTGATCTCCTGGTCAGCTTCCATACCTTTTTCCTGGGGATTATTAAGAGCTTGAGTTTGGGGGCTTCAGCAAATATTTCTCGGAACAATCCAGCAATAGTATTCATCAAGCTACATTCTTTTTATTATTGTAAAAAATAAATAAATAAAATTTACCATTGTAACTGTTTTTAAGTGTGTAGTATGGTAGTAGTAACTGTATGCATCTTGTACAACAGATCTCTAGAACATTTTCTTTTTGGATAACTGAAACTCCATACCTATTAAACAACAGCTCCTCTTGTCAAGCCATCTCTTGGCTCCTGAAAACCATGCGTCATTCTACTCTCTGTCTTTAATAGTTTGATTACTTTAGATACCTCATATAAGTGCAATTGTACAATATTTCTCTAATTGTGACTGGCTTATTTCAGTTAACATAATATCCTCACGTTTTATCCATATTGCAGCCTATGACAGGATTTCCTTTTTTTCTTATGGCTGAATAATGTTTTAATATATGTTTATGTCTCATTTTCTTTATCCATTCATCTGCCACGGACATATAGATTGCTTTCACATCTTGGCTACTGTTAATAATGCTACAATGAACACTGGTGTGCAAATATCCCTTTGAGAACTGTTTTCAATTCATTTGGATATATGCTCAGAAATGAGATTGTTGAATCATATGGTAATTCTATTTTTAACTTCCACACTGGTGCACCATTTTACATACCCACCAACAACACACAAAGGAACCAATTTCTTCACATCCTTATGAACACAATTTTTAAAAATATGTTTTCATTTTTGTTTCGTTTTGTTTTGTTTTGATAGTGGCCATCCTAACGGTTGTGACGTAATATCACATTGTAGTTTTGATTTATATTTCCCTGATCATTGGTGATATTGAGCATCTTATCATATTTGTTAGCCATAGCCATATATTTGTTTTTTCCCCTCTGGAAAAATGTCTTATCAAGTTATTGGCCCATTTTTTAATTGAGTATTTTTTTCTGCTGTTATTTTTGTATATTTTAGATATTAACCATTTATCAGATATATAGTTTGCAAATAGAGGTCAACTTATTTTTTTACAATATAAATATTTAGTTATCCCAGCACCATTTGTTTAAGAAACTATCTTCTC
>NW_007789608.1:0-2127 GCF_000696425.1 Galeopterus variegatus
GCTAGATAGAGGTCTACTTTTAAAAAAGAACCTTATTTATTATTATTATTATTATTATTTTATATTCTGAGGTGTTGTTGCAGAGCAGTTGGGGTGGAAGGGGAGAAGGAAAGTGGTGGGGGATGCGGTGGGAGGAGGGGGATGAAGGGGGGTGTGGTCAAGGCCCTTGGCACCCCCCTCATTCTAGCAGAGGGAACCTAGAGGGCTTCTGGTGGAGATTCAGTTGTGTCTGGGCTGGATATGGACTTCAGGGGGACATGGCTGAGGCCCTTGCCCACACTGCCCGCCTACCCCAGGAGCACAGGGTGGTGCTGACAGTGGCTCAGTCATCACTGGGCTGGATATGGACATTGGAGGGGCATAGCTGAAGCCCTCAGCCTTCCCTCTACCCCAGCTTGGGAGCCGGGGGGCTTCTGTTCCTTCTAGGTTTTATAGGTGTTCTTTGGTGGTATTAGACCTTTACTAGTTAATATCAGAACTTTGTCTTTGATCTGTGGGTTTTTTCTTTCAGTTCTGTGTTGAATTATTCACTATTCTCACCACTTAAACTCTGCACTGGAACTAATTTGTCGTCCTTTGCTTACTTCTAAAACGGAGGAACTTCTAGTGGGAACCAGCACTTGAGCCCTGTGGTTGAGCTAAATTACTGTTTTGCTGGTGATTCTCTGGAGAAGGCTTTTTGTACATCTCAGGTTTTAACTGTTGACCTTGTAAGTATTTCTGGGTCTTGTGAGGTCTGGTACACCTGGGTTGTGTGGAAACTCTGGTCTGGGCCTGTGTCTTTTCAGCAAACTGCACCCTCTGCAGTTCTATATTTCTGACTAGTCTACACAGAGTGGGCCTGTACTGATTGGAGGGCAGGTCAGCTGCCCATGCTGTGCCCCAGTGTTCCCCCAGTGGGCCCGTCTCCCCCACCCCTCTGCACTCCAAACACTTCCCATGGGACAGGGCCATGCGCTGGTCCCTTGTGATGACTCACCGGCTTCTGTGTGGCTCCTATTTTCAGTTGTCTGTGGCCCCTCATTCCTATGTGGGTCCACGGAAACCCTGTTAGTGGTCTTGCTGGCCTGGGGGCTACCAAGGCCCTCTTCTCCCCTGCAGCCTCCAAACAACTTCATATGAAGGGCAGTAGTAGCTTTTGCCAGCTCTTGCTCCATGTGCTCACCAGGGCCAGCCTTGAAGTGGTCGGGACTTGAAACAGAGTGGTCCTTTCTTTCTCTCATCGTGGATTCTCCTTCCTTCATGAACTGCATAGGTCTCTCCTCCTCTTCCCCAACTTAGCTGTCATTGCATTTTAATAGTTATAAAATGGTTGATTGTGGGAGAGGGTGATGCCTGGGACCATCTATTCCACCATCTTGTCTGGAAGTGAGAAGTGAGAGGTCTACTTTTAAGGTGCCTTCTCCTCATGGCGTCTCATTCTCCAGGGCCTTTGCTTGCAGCTTGAGCCTGTCATTGCATAATGGCTTCAGGGTAGTTGCACTTCTTACATGGTGAAATTCACTTATCATTAAAGTGCTTTGGACTTCATAAAGAAAACCTCAACTCAAAGTAGTTTATCAAGTAAGATAATTTAATTTTTTATTTATTTATTTTACTGAAAACATATATTGTGACAAAATATCAGAATTATGTGACAGTAGGGGCCGGCCCGGTGGTGCACTGGATAGTGCGCCGCTTGGGAAGCGCGGCGGCGCTCCCGTCCGAGGGTTCGGATCCCACATACAGACCGGCTCCCGCTCACTGGCTGAGCGAGGCGCGGGAGCAGCGCCGAGGCTTGCGATCCCGTTGCCGGTCCCCGGTCCGGTACGGGGGCAACACTGAGGGTTGCGATCCGTTGCCGGACACGGAAAAAAGACAAAAGACAAAAAAAAAAAAAGAATTATGTGATTACTCAAAGCACTATGTATGCATTGAGAGGCCTGGAAGGACTGCCCTTCAGTAATTTCCCCATTAAGAGGAGAAAGATGAATGTGGCAGCAGTGATTCAAAGTTAGCCTCTCCCTTTTATTGTAAAGACAAGGAAATTTCACAAGAAAATTCAGTTGATTTAATCATTACAAAAACACAAGGATATGGGCAGAATTATGGCTAGGTATAGTTTTTAACAAATGGAAACTAGTAACA
>NW_007789609.1:0-2127 GCF_000696425.1 Galeopterus variegatus
ACTTTTTACCACAAACTTGTTACTATTTCCACCCAACTTATTCAAATACCTTTACTGTATATTGTACAGTAGACTCAAAATGATTGTTTCAGGTTATTTCCTTACATGGTAAAGAAGCAACCAAGACTAGAAGAAGTGAATCTGAGACCACTGTATGCATCTCTAAGTTGAAGCTATCAGTCTTAGCTTTCGTCACCAAGGATCCAAGCACCTTTATACCTCTAGGCTTGCAGTCCTGATTTTTTATTTGTTTTATAAAGTATTTTTAGCAGTGGTTTTCATTCAGGCCAAAACTTAGAGGGGTTATCACACTTGTCTGATGTAAGAAATATTATCCACTAACTTTTGTAAAGCCTGTCATATAAATAAGCCTGGCAGACTTAAGACACTTACCAGGATCCTCAGGAATATGTGGTGGTTTGGCCAGTTTTGAAAAGATCAGGTGAATAAGTAGGATTATATAGTAAATCTCATATACTACTATAATAATAATTATTATTATTATATTTAATAAATATTATTATAGTAATAAAAAATATTAGCATTTAATCCTCTCAACAACCTTATAGTGTCAGTATTCGTATTATCATCTATGTATTATAAAGGGAGCATGCTCATGATAGAGACACTATGCCTCAGAAAGATTTAGTAACTCTGAAAACTAGGAAGTAAGGCTAATAATTGAAGCCAGAAATGCCTGTGTTCTTAACCATCATGATTTACTGGATCCCAATTTCCATAGAGATCTACCAGATATTATCATATCTTTCCAGTCCTTGAGGCCGAACTTAATTGTTCAATGTCAAAACTGCAAGTTATGCACAAGTTACTGTACATCGACGACTGTACTTCTAACGTGCACACAAAGAAGAATCGAGTAGCTATGATCCACTTCAAATCCACTTCAGGGTGTGGTAGTGCGTTACTGGCATGTTAGCAAGCCTGCAGTCATTGGGCCAAGTACTCCTACGACTGCCCATACCATACCTGTGCGGCCAGAGCCAACTGTCAGGGCGAACCTGGGGTCGGAAGTATCGTTGGGAGCTGTCCGTGGTGCTGACTGGGGGGTGCGGGGACTGGCTCGGATTGGCTTTTCCTTATTTCTGCTCAGATTCTGCCAGCTAACCAAACCGGTCTTCCTTGTCTGTATATAATGCTCATAAACGAGCTTTTTATTTCTCTCCAGTCCTATTCCAGATCCCTGCCTGTTGACTGCATCTTCTCTAAGCCCTAAGCCCTTACTGTATATACAGTCCTATTCCAGATCCCTGCCTGTTGACTGCATCTTCTCTAAGCCCTAAGCCCTTACTGTGCTGAGGTGATCCCACCATACCTTCATTTTCTACTTGGATCCTTGACAAATCGGCCTACCACTGTCTCCTCTAAGGTACTCTTTACGAAGGGGAAATATAAAGGACATTATTTAGCAAATAGTAGGGATATTAGGATTACCCTTGTCATTTGTCCCTTCTTATACTGATTAGAATGTGGGCATAGGGGAGGTGGGGTTCCTCTGGTAACCACAAAGACCCCAGCCAAGTGTCACTTGAAAAGCTGTTATGGGAAGTGGAGTCACCAGGTGAAGGGAGACACTGATGGAATTGATTTGGGGAAGCTAGACTTCATCATGCTACTTGTTTTCCAGTGGGTATTGGAAGCTGAGCTTTACATCTTATTGAAAAACATAAAAGAAGGAAAACATAAAGTGATTTTTTCACAAGAGAAATTAAAAATCTAAATATTTTATCTGTGGTTAACATATCTATTTGTAGCTATGTCACCTTTGAAAACATAAATATCCAGGCCCAATTAATTAATAGAATGCTATTTCTTGTTAATTTAAGGTGTCTGATATATAAATAATTTTCACAAACTAATTCAAACTAGCATGACACTAGTCTCAGAGACAGTGTGAAATTTGCTTTAAAAATTGCTGCTGGCTGTCCAATAATTATACACTGTGACATTGCAGCGGCTTGGCCTCCACCTCAAATTAGAAAATGTTAAGCCAGTAAAAAATGATATACCATCATGATATCACCCTAGCAAATGCATATATTTAAATTAATTGCCCCCTTGAAATCCAGGTATTTATAGCCATAAATTGTTTACTTTTTTTGGGGGGGG
>NW_007789610.1:0-2127 GCF_000696425.1 Galeopterus variegatus
AGCATGGACAAGCCTCCTCCAATCCTTTCAGGCCAAATAGAACAAGAAGGCAGAAAAGGATAGATTTGCTGTGTCTGCCTGAGGTGAGACAGCTGTCTTCTCCTGCCCTTGGACATCGGGGCTGCTGGTCTTGGGCCTTTGGATTTGCACCATCGCCTCTCCCAGCAGCTCTCAGGCTTCCGACTCACTGGGAGTTGCACCATTGGCTCTCCTGGTTCTCGAGCCTTTGAACTCAGATCAGATCATACTACAAGCTTTCCTGTCTCTCCAGCTTGCAGGGAGCAGACTGTGGGACTTCTAGCCCTCCATAATCATGTGATCCAATTCCCATAATAAATTTCCTCATGTATGTATCTCTCTGGTTCTGTTTCTCTGGAGAACCCCGACTAATGCAAGAGCGTGAGCTGTGGGGTGCTGGGAAGTGCTCCCCATCCAGGCAGTAGGAAGGTTTTGCAAGCTCAGACAGAAGTCCTGAGCACCACCACAGTGAAAGAGGGAAGGGCATCCCACGAGAGAAACCATCTACCTGGCAGAAATATCTATATGCATGTACATGATGATGATTGTCATTATGATGATTATAATCATTATAACAGCAGCTGCTGTTTCACGCTTGTATTCTATATGCCAGGCACTGTGTTACATGCTTTATACATATTCTCTTAACTCACAGCAGCCCAATAGTCCTGTTGTGACTAGGGTGCTATTATCCCCATCAGACACATGAGAAAAAAGGGATCTGGTCACCATGTTAGTAAATACTAGAGGTGCTTCAAGTCCAGGTTGATCTGCTACTCCTTACACATGTGGAGTTCGGAGTTATCTACAACATCCCAATACTCTTTCCAATGGATCAACACTTCTAACTTCCTGTGAGGTGGATGGGAAAAATGCTATTATTCCCATTTTACAGCTGGAGAAACTGAAGTCCAAAGAAATAAGATGCTTATTACCTTAGATCACAATGGGCTAATACGAGATCAAGATGCCACCTTCTTCTTTTCGGGGCTTCTCTCCAGATCACAAAAAGGGCCAACAGCACCAGACCAGTCATTACTGGAGCAGGAATGCCCAGATAAAGACAGAATAATGATTCTCATTGCATGAAAGGGAATTTGAAAACAGGAAGAAAATCTGTCCCAGAAAACTTGGTCACTCATGACATTTGCTAGGGTTTATGGAGATGGAACCTGAGAGTGTCCTGGCACCTGGTGTCGGTTTGGATAGGTGGCCCCAGCTCTACACAGCTTCTCAGCATTAGCCAAGGCTATTCTGCTCCCTCACATGTCTGGGGGAAGCCTTGTCACTGAGAGCCCCATCCAGCCCGAGCAGCCTGAACAGTCCTGAGCTCCTTTGAGCCTCACCTCAGGTTGAAGGTCCCACTATAAGTGGACTTTCTACACTCAGGCACTTCCTCCCCTAGGTGTCCCCTATCCCAAGCAGCTACTTCTGTTAGTCTTGCTGACATTAACAAGGGAACTGGTCCCTGCCCTCAGCATCCATACAAAGGAAGCAATGTGAGCCAAGTCAGGACCTTGCCAACACACATCTGAATGCCAAGATTTAGTGAAAAATGTGTACCCCCTAGCCTACTTACTTCCTTATGCAAATCACAAATAATTATATGCATCTGACAAATGAGGCAATTGAGGCCAAGAAGAATGAAGTAAGGTGTCCAAACAGCAGTGCTATGAAGTGGGCTTCACAGCCTGGGCTCTGTCTCATTTTACCCCAGTGGCACAGCTCCTCTGGGTTTTTGTTTGTTTCTATATTAACTGGGGAGACAAGATTGGGACACAACTCATGACAAGACACCTTCTGGAGTAAGCCCAGGTCTTGAAGCAATGGAGCTCCATCCAGAGAACTGAGCAAAGGCCCTCTGTGATGAGCAGCCTGGACAGACTCTGGCTTCTCACCCTTGGGTGGTGAGAACAAGCAAAGATCAGGCACATCAGCCCCACCTGCTGTGCACAGAGCTGTATGGTGTGGTGGGCACTGGCCGAGTATGAACAGGGTTATGGGCTGCGTTTCTGGGCAGCAGAAGCTGCCGGAGCTGCTGGCCCAAATTCTGGGGCAGTGCCAGCACTCTGACCAGCCTCAGGAGGTCAGTGGGGACTCTGACAGCAG
>NW_007789611.1:0-901 GCF_000696425.1 Galeopterus variegatus
AAAAACATAACAACAAGTGCATATGGAACGGGGAGACATCCAGCGGGGGAGGCAGAAGCTCCACAGAGATCACATGCCCTGCGGGGCTGCCATGGCATGATCCAGCAGATAGGCTTCACTGCCACCACCCAGCTCCATTCCCAGCCCAGCCCCGTGTGCTCAGAGTGGGGAGACGTCCAGCAAGGGAGGCGGAGGCCTGCCAGAAACCACACACCCTGTGGGGCCACCACTGCATGATCCAGCAGCCCAGCCCAGTGCGCACAGAGTGAGGAGACGTCTGGCAAGGGAGGTGGAGACTCGGCAGAAACCACACAACCTTTGGGGCTGCCACAGCATGATACAGCAGCCCAGCCCAGTGCGCACAGAGTGGGGTGATGTCTGGAAAGGGAGGCGGAGGCTCACCAGAAACCACACACCCTGTGGGGCCACCACTGCATGATCCAGCAGCCCAGCCCAGTGCGCACAGAGTGGGGCGATGTCTGGAAAGGGAGGTAGAGACTCGGCAGAAACCACACACCCTGTGGGGCTGCCACAGCGTGATCCAGCAGCCCAGCCCAGTGCGCACAGAGTGGGGCGATGTCTGGAAAGGGAGGTAGAGACTCGGCAGAAACCACACACCCTGTGGGGCTGCCACAGCATGATCCAGCAGCCCAGCCCAGTGCGCACAGAGTGGGGCGATGTCTGGAAAGGGAGGTAGAGACTCGGCAGAAACCACACACCCTGTGGGGCTGCCACAGCATGATCCAGCAGCCCAGCCCAGTGCGCACAGAGTGGGGCGATGTCTGGAAAGGGAGGTAGAGTCTCGGCAGAAACCACACACCCTGTGGGGCTGCCACAGCATGATCCAGCAGCCCAGCCCAGTGTGCACAGAGTGGGGCGATGTCTGGAAAGGGAGGTAGAG
>NW_007789611.1:1773-2127 GCF_000696425.1 Galeopterus variegatus
GTCAAACTAAAGAGCTTCTGCACTGCAAAAGAAACAATTAACAGAGTTAAAAAACAACCAACAGAGTGGGAGAAAATATTTGCAAAATATACATCTGACAAAGGATTAATATCCAGAATATACAAGGAACCCAAACAACTTTACAAGAAAAAAACAAGCAACCCAATTAAAAAATGGGCAAATGAGCTGAACAGGCATTTCTCTAAGGAAGATATACAAATGGCCAACAGACATATGAAAAAACACTCAACATCGCTCAGCATCCAGGAAATGCAAATCAAAACCACACTGAGATACCGTCTCACCCCAGTTAGGACAGCTAAAATCCAAAGGACTCTGAACGATAAATGCTGG
>NW_007789612.1:0-2127 GCF_000696425.1 Galeopterus variegatus
GGCAAGGAGAACATTTGAGGGTGATCATCACAGAAAGGACATATTTGTCTTGTAGGTTTATGCCAATGGTCAAAATATAGGAGTGACAAACTCTGATGGACCAATGCAATCAAAGGGGAGAGTACATGTAAAGGGGCAGAAGGAATATAGGACAGCAGCTGACACACTCTTGTAATAAATGGCAGTTGTCTAGTCCATGTGGAACTCTGGTAGGACCACATATCAATAATTTATAAAATGAAGGGATACAAATGTGTGTAAGTTTCCAGGGCTAAATGATAAAGGAAAAGAAACCAACTCAGAGAAGTGTCAGAAACAATTGTGCCTGGCATCTGAAGCCATTTAGGACTGGTTACTAACATGGTGATTCTCTTTCCAGCGCCTCTAGAAGATTTGATCCATTTCACTGTTAATCAATCAACTTTCAAAGAGTCATGATATAAATATAAATTGTAGCATAGTATATCTTATTAAATAAAGGGAAATCAAGAAGCTGTAAATGAAAAGTGAAAAACAACTGGACAATTGGTATCTGTTAAAGGAAATCTGCAATGCATTTGGATTCCAAAGACTCAGCCACATATATATCGTAGTTAAATCATCTGACAGTAATCAGGAAGCTTTATTAAAATGAAAGCTAATGAAAGTGTGGCTCTGAGCGTTCTCCACCTTTTGGAATAGAATCATTTGCTGAACTAATAATTTGCTGACAACATACATGGGCCCTCTAGGACTCTTCCCAAGCAAATTCCAGCTTCACTGAGAGACAACACGGTAGTTTTGATCACTGGTAGTGATTAAAAAAAAATAAGGCTCTGCTCTCTCTGCTCCCACCATCTTGCAATGAGAGACTTGTGGGTCACTGTCGCCACCACCAGATGGGCTTTGGACTCCTCAGCCCCAGAAACTCAGGCAGGTTATGGGGATGCTCCCCTTTTGGCATAAATGTTAGCTCCCTGCCTCACACCATACACAAAAGTTATTCCAGATGAATTAAAGACTAAAAAATATTTAAATACCAGAAGAAGGTCCATGAACATCAGATCTCGAGACTCTTCAGCTTTTGGGTTCCAGGACTTACACCAAAGATACCATCAGCTTCCCTGGTTTTGAGGCCTTTCAACTTGGACTGAGCCATGCTACTGATGTCCAGTTTATAGACAGCCTGTCGTGGGACTTTTCTTCACAGTCACTTGAGCTAATTCCCCTAATAAATCCCTCTTATATAATTATAACATATCCAATTGATTATGTCTCTCTGGAGAACCCTGACTAATACAGTAACCATGAGACAACAGTGGAAGACAGGCTCCCCTACTGGGTCAGTGAAAGTGTTTTGGAATGTTTTGGGCTAAGACCAAATCTCAAAGGTTGAGTCAAGGTGAAGAGGGAAATGCAGTGGGAGCAGACGTTTCAGGTCAAGGGCACTGGAGCATGACAGACTGGGGAGTGCAGGGAACTGCAAAAAGCTTCTGAAACTCCTCTGAAACTTGTCTGGGAGCCCGGCCCAGTGCACACGGAGTGGGAAGACGTCCAGTGGGGGAGGCAGAAGCTCCACAGAGACCACACAGCCGCCGTGCAATCCAGCAGCCCGGCCCAGTGTGTATGAAGCAGAGAGATATCCAGCAGGGGAGGTGGAAGCTCCGTAGAGAACACACACACTGTGGGGGGGCTGCCACCATGTGATCCAGCAGCAGGTAGGCTTCGCTGCTGCCACCCAGCTCCATCCCAAGCCTGGCCTAGCATGCACGGAGCAGGGAGAAATCCAGCAGGGAAAGGGGAAGCTCTGCAGAGACCACATGCTCTGTGGTGCCTCTGCACATCCCAGCAGCCCAGCCCACTGTGTGCAGAACAGGGATACATCCAGCAGGGGAGGTGGAAACTCGGCAGAGACCACACACCCTGCAGTACCACCCTGTGACCCACCAACCCAGCCAAGTCCAAACTGACCAGAGAGGTGGCTCACCAGAGAGGCCCAAGACCTGAGGCAACCACACACACAAGGCACTAGTGGCCAACTGAGTAGTAACTGGGATAGCCTTACCAAATTGGCAACCACAGAAACCTCTTAGTCAGACAATAGTGTCAAACCTGTGGACTGTGAAACCCCCTGCCACAATGAATAAA
>NW_007789613.1:0-2127 GCF_000696425.1 Galeopterus variegatus
TTTTTTTTAAGTTACACAGGCTACATGTAGCCTGGATTGGAAGAGACATAAGTATCTTTATCCCTGATCTATTTTCTTGATCATGCATGTTATGATCCCTATAAAAATAATGGGATAGACACATGGCACATTCTGTTAGCATGGGAGGATGGGGTCTCCCTTTCCATGAAACTCCAAAAAGTCAGGTATATCTCTACTTCTAGGAGAAGTTGCTCATGGATCTGCCACCCACACACAAAGTCCTGGATACATCTTGCCTTCCCACCTCTTCAATAAGACCCACCAGTATTGGGGCCTTCATGTGAATAATGTCTCTTCATATATAACTTAAACTTATTTTGACCCCAAAATGCCCCTTCATCCTAATATTTTAAGATTTGGTGAACAAGCCCATATTCCATATCAATCATCCCCCTTCCTAATTGTAACTATTCTGGGATTAAGAGGTTAGATATTTTTAGATTGTCCCTACTGGTAGCAACTCCTTTTCCACAATTCTTTAAAGTTGTCCCTTTCTGCAGTTTCACCAGCTCCAGCTCCTTGTTGAGATTCAGTAACCAAAACAATTGCAACATAGTTTGATGCTCTCAATACTTTCACTGATTTAAAAATCAAAATTAAAATGTTAAGGTAATATTTTGATTAAAAGGTTTGTATCATCCAATTAAATACAGCCTAAATGGTTAACAATTATTGAAACCAGGGGACAGACCCCTGATTTCCTCTGGCTATTTCCCTGACCCCTATCAGAGTGGGCCTTGGCTGGGGGAGGGGGGAGATAGGTGAAGAAAAACTACTTGACCAGGAAGGACAAGCTGGATTCCTAGGAGCAGCAATAATAAGATAAGAATAGAGTTGATTAAATACAAATTTCCTTAGGCTAAGACTTGATTTAGAGGTCAAAATGTTTGTTCCTTAACTGAAAGCCTTATGGCTTAAGATGACATCTGTAACCCCTCTCCTTGAGTTGTCTTTGCAGATAACAAACAACTACAAGCCTGCTTTGAAGTTTGTACACCTCCAGACTCAAAGGAGCCAAACAGGACCTTAGCCAGGATGCCAGAAATAATTACGCTGCCCTCACCACTGACCAATCAGACACCCACACGATTTCTGAGACCCCTCCCTAATTCCTGTCCTATAAGTATCTGTGATTTTAAGCTCTCAGGGAGTCCACGATCTTAAACCTCCTTTAGCTATGGTGGGCTCCTCTGAATGGCCATACGAATAAATGTTAACCTTTAGCCCTGCAGACTTTGGTGAGAGAGACTTTTTCATCATCTGGGTAGCAGATGAACCCCTCTTGGTTTGGTAACGCTATGTATTACTAGTAAACGGTATTTCCCCATCATAGGAAAGCCTCCTATTATTCTATTATTTCCTCTTTCCTGCTAGGAATCCTTCAAATCCTGAAGTGAATCAGCTGTGTCTGCTAAGGGGCGGCAGAGGCATGTGTGGTAAACTTACTTGAAAGAGATGTTTGTTTAGTTTCCGTCCTTGATAACAGTGGTCAGCACTGGTCATTCTCTTGTTCGGCCGTCATTCCCATCCACTGTGAGTGCTGGGACATAGTTAATCGGTGTGCCATCTGCAGTGGTTTTAGCAGAGCTGCCATATTCTCCCCTATTCAGGAGGCCATGCCCCACACCCAGCTACTCTGAGCCTACACCCACCCCCAAGAGAGAATTTGGCTATCCCAAAGGCAGAAATCCAAGCATCTGCCTACAGTATTGCACACATTTGTAATGATGAAAGGAAAAGAAAAAGGAAAAATATTGCTAGCACTACAAATGCTTGGAAGGGGATACAATGAATGATATGGGATGCTGTCTATGTATCTATTATGTTTCTCATTAATATTAATCACTCTCCCTTAGCTAGCAAAACATTCCCATGGAACAACATCAACATATTAAAAAGATAACTAAAGTCCTGAAGACTTTAAGACCCTGGACTCCTGAGAACTTAAAGTCACAGATACTTTCCATCTTCCATGACTTATGGTCAGGCCTGCACTTACTATGTCTTAAGTATTTTTATCTCTCACTATTTTAAGGATAAAATACCAGGAAAGCCCTGGGGTTTTTTTTTGATGATTATTTTTCTTTTAACTCCCCCTCCCCCAAA
>NW_007789614.1:0-2127 GCF_000696425.1 Galeopterus variegatus
AAAGAGACACAAACCATAGGGACATGTGGTAAATAGAGAGTGAGACACAAATCCTGAAACACAGAGAGAAAGTCACATCACAAATGATACAACATGAGAAAGGAGCCTGGACACACACACACACACACACACACACACACACACACACACTCTGACAGATTTTCACAGAAGCATAGAATTCAAGAAACACAGAGGATCAAAAACAATGAGAGAAAAAATGAGACAGGGTGAAGATGAAGACTAAAAGAGGTAGAAAGTGGGATAGTGAAAGAAGGGCGGGGAGAGAAAGAGAGAGAGAGAGAGAAGCAGAGAAAAGCCAGCCATATGGAGTGGATTTGTGGTCTGCTTAGTGATTCTCAGTAGGCGCAGACTAATTTCTTTTAGCCCCTGGACAGATGGGCTTATGCATACTTTTATGGTATTTCTGACCACACAGGTCTGCTTTCTCTGAAAAGGAGTGCATTTTGATTCTGACACACGGCATTTGCTGACTAACTGTGGCTGGCAGGACGTGGCATGAAGTCAGAACAATTTGAGTGAACCAACAAACATGATGATCTTTCTTTTCTCTTAAACTTTTAGAGACACAATTTTGGCTTTTAACATTGTACCCTTTCTAGCAATTGGCACTAGAAACTAAATCAGACCCATTTTACCTCAAATCAGATACCGAGTATAATAATTTAATAATGAGTCTTTAAATAAAATGATAACATTTTTACACTTCCAGATCATGACACTAGTTGGCAAGAAACGTGGGAAGGTAGAGAAGGATTATGGGTCACACCTTACTTCTTCTGAAACTATCTTGAATTGTGAAATGTGCTTTTGTAACACTGGAAGAAAAATGAAATGCATTTAATTAGGATTCATCTTTTTAGTATATTTTGATATGGGAACAACTTAACATGCAATTCATTTTCAATGTAAAATGGCCATAGAGAAGGCTGAGGCTAGTTTTCTGTTTCTGCTACTTTACAAATACATTTGAGCAAGTATATTCTTAATGGCTCAATAAAGAACAGGCAAGGCAAAAGTTGAAGGGTGTATATATGTAGCACAAAGGGAAATAATTTCTGAGTACATAGTGCCTTTCAGGATATATAAAATTCTATTTAGAACTCGCTTGAATTCTGTGAGATAGGACCGTTAACATCACCTTCTCTTTACAGATACAAAAAATGGGTTCAGAGAGATTTAGTCACTGTCAGCATGATTAATAAGATTGGGGATTGGGATGGGAATGCCGAACTGGCTGATTTCAAAACCTGTGCTTCCTTCTGCCTGCCCTGCACTGCCCCCTCCCTCTCTCACTTTGCTGTTGTTTTTTTTGTTTTGTTTTGTTTTGTTTTTTATCCTCACGTTTCTTTGCACATGGATATGCTCTTTTGGAATATGGAAAAATTCTTATTTTTGCCCAACACATTTTGCTCTTCCAAATATTTCTTTTGATTATCCCCAAACCTAGAAGGCCAAATGGAGCCACTGATATGGTATAAGACCCTCACTAAAAAGCAGGCCTTCTGACTCCTCGGCCACTGTTTTCTCCGCTGATTGTGCTACCTCTCCAAAGTCTTTTGTGAATCACTCAGCATCACATAAGCCATCTCCCTGTGGTAACTCATCTCTATTAGGAAGCATGTTGAGATTACTACTGAAGTTCCAGGTTGCACTACAGAGCAGACTTCTTAACATACCCACTTCTGAATCTTGCAGCATGCCACTGCTGCAATGTAGGAAAGCCCTGGATGAGCTCACCATCCAATCACATGGTTTTTGTGGTCTCTTTTAAATCTAGGGAACTATGCTAGTTCCCCACTTACAATGGCAAATGTGGACTGAGAACTTGGACTAATAATAGACATCCTCCCAGGGGATATTATTGAATGAGGTTTTCAAAAGCCTGCACTGCCTTGTGACTTTTTAGCTTTGCATTATCCAAAACTGTGTTCCTTAATACAGCCTAGCATCCCACGTTCTGGGCGATGCATAATGCAGTCCATGAAACCATAAATGCAAGAATGTTGGAGATATATATATATATATATTGTTGTTGTTGTTGTTGTTGTTGTTTGCTAATATTTGAGGAAGGTCTTTGAAGTTGAATCTTTCCATAGGAATATTCAA
>NW_007789615.1:0-2126 GCF_000696425.1 Galeopterus variegatus
GGCCCGCCCTGTCGTGGCCCCTGCCTCGTGCGTTCCTGTCACCCGAGGCGCGCCTGCTGGGATTTTTTTTTTTCCCCAAGTCCCGCTCCGGAGGAGGGGACCAGCCGGCCACTGAGCGCGCTGGTGTACGCGGTTTCCATACATGGCCGGCTCCCGCTCCCGCGTGTCCCTTGTGCCCTTCGCCTCCACGCTCCTTGGGTCGACCAGATGTCCACGGGAGCTCCGGTCGTGTCGGGGATGCCCTGGTTTGGGGGATGTGATGGCCTTTTCTGAGTTTTTGAGAGGTGCCCATGATCATTGCATTGTTCCCGACCCTGGGCGTGGTATGTTTTCCAACCCCTAGTAGGCATTTTGTGCCACAAGGTTAGTGCCGACACAGTGCACCCCGGTGGCTGTCACGGCGAGAGGGGGGTTCTCCCATCCTCCCTCTCCTCCCGGTCCTCCCACCCTAGGCGGTCCTTCCTCTCCCCGCGATCCGCCCTTCACCGGCGTTACGCCCTCCCCCGGCGGCTCTCCCTCCTCTCCCGTTCTTTCTTCTCCCTGTTTTTTTTTTCAGAAAAGGGGTTTACTAGGTGTTTTGGGTTTCACGGTAACCCAGGCAACAGCCGCGCTCCACACCATCCAGCCCTAGCGCGAGCCGCCTGCCTGGGCCCGTGTGGCGGCTCCCCGTGTCATCTGAGTGGGTTACACCTTCTGAGTCTTGCCATGTTCTTTCTCTGGCTTTTTGCACAGCACCTCGTGGTTCGGTGGCCGTAAAGAGGCGGTGTTTGGGCCCCCTATCCTTCCCTTGCGCGTATACCCCTGACAGGCGTTATGGCGTGGTCATGACAATCTGTCACCTGGCTTGCCTTCGTTCGTGCCACGTGTTAGACGGTGGTGGCCGGTGGGGCTCAAAGCGGGCCTTTCTGGTTGTTTCCCTCACCGGACCACTCTCAGACCTATTCTGTGGTCGACGAGGTGATGTCGAGCTCTCATGGGCCGTGGGTCTAAGCTGTATTAGGCGAGGAACGGGCATTAATGGCGACGGAGACTGTGCCTCTCCTGCCTGCGGGGTTCCTCGCCTCTCCCACTCACTGGAGGTGGTGTGTGGAAAGCACGAGTGCAGAATCCGACACAATCTCTTTTCGTTGCTTTTTTGTCTTCGTGGCGTGTGCAAGGCTGTGGTCCTCTGATGGGGAGACAGCCATGCCACTTCTGCAAGTCTCGTGTTGTGCCTCGTTGTTGGGACAGCCCTTCTCATGAGCGGCTCAGTTCTTCTTGTGTCGTGACCACGTGTGCCCTGGCGTTGGGATGAGTCGCGGGGCACATGGTTGGAGAAGCACGAGGAAAGGAGGATGCTCAAAAGCTGGCTGGCATCCCGTGCCGTCGTATTACTGCCCTTGTGTGTATGGGGCTGTGAGATTCCCCAGTGCGTGTTTCTCTTTGGTTCGGCCTTGTCTTAAGGCTTTCTGTCTCCCCGTCTCTCCCTGTGCTTCTCCAACCCCCATGGCTTCCTGCCTTGTGCTCGATCCTTTGTCATTGGTGATCTTCCCAAGCCCAAGTGTTCAACACCGACTGTCGTCCCACCCGGGAACGAGTCCGCCCTTGCTGTCGTGTGCAGTTGCTTACTCTGGCTTTCCACGGCTGGGGGCGGCGTCTTTGGCGCCCCGTGGTGTTTGGCCGAATGGCTGGCCCGGTTGATCGTGTCGGGGAGGAGGCGGTTTGCCCCTGTGGGCCTGGCCGGTGGATGGAAAGTCCTTTGTGGGAAAACGGCTGGCCCAGGGCGCGTGGCAGTGTGGTGGGGTCCGTGAGGCACAAGAGGTGGGACGCCGAGGTGTGTAGGCTGTCCTCTTGTGTAACGCGGGGAAGTTGCCTTTGTGGTTAGGGGGCCCCTGGTGGTGAGATCCTGTGTGCGTCTCCCCTGGGCGTCCTCGTGGTGCTCTGTGGGCCCGTCTGTGGGCACCCGGGCACGTCCCCGTACGTCGGTGGCGCTGCGTTGGGGCGCCCCCGTCTGCCGTGTCGCGTGCCCGTTCGCCGGCTGTGTCGTCACGCGGGGATCCGCCCGTGAGACGCGTGTGCGGGTGCCGCGACGCGTCGGGCGCTCCTCCACCGCTTCGGCCTACTGTGGCTCGTGGCGTTTGTGACGG
>NW_007789616.1:0-2126 GCF_000696425.1 Galeopterus variegatus
TGCTGGTGACTCTCCTTGTGTCAATGCATGCCAGTGGCTGGTGGACCATCTGTGTGGTGGCCGTAGTGGGCCACTCACATGGAGTTGATGTTTTTGGCATGCTCTTTGGCACTGGCAGTGTGCCTGGTTGTAGGGGGTGGGGTTCTGTCCTCGGCTCCATCCCTCTGGTCCCTGGGCAGGCCCCAAGGTGCTGGCATGGAGTGTGTCTGGTTGAGGGGAGGGAGGTCCGGTCCCTGAGGCACTGGTGGTGTGTCTGAGCCAGAGCTAATTTTTTGTCCTTTGCTTACTTCTAAAGTGGGGGAACTTCCTGTAGGGTCCAGTACTTGAGCTGTGTGGTTTAGCTAAATTGCTGCTTTGCTGCTGCTTCCTTAGGGAAGGCTTTTTGTGCAGCTCAAGTTATAATGGTTGACTTTATAGGTACTTCTGGCTCTCCAGAGACCTGGTGGATCTGGTTTGGTAGTAACTCTGATCTGGGCCTGAGTCTTTTCATTAAACTGCTCCCCATGCAATTCTACATTCCTGACCAGTCTCCTCTGAGTGGTCCTGCGCTGATTGTGATACAGATCAGCTGTCCTTGCTGTGCCCCAGTGTTCTCCCGGTGGGCCCATCTCTTCTACTGCCCATGCTGCAAACACTTCCCATGGGACAGGCCATGTGCTGTCCCTTGTGATGACTCACTGGCTTCTGAGTTGCTCGATTTTTTCAGTTATTCTGGCTCCTCGCTCCTATGTGGGTCCATGGGACCTCTATTAGTGGTCTTGCTGTCCTAGGAGCCACCAAGGCCCTCTTCTCCCCTGCCACCTCCAAGCAACTTCATCTGGAGGGTGGCTGTGGCTTTTGCCGACTCCTGCTCCATGCACTCAGCAGCTCCAGCCTTAAAGTGGCCACAGCACGAAATGGTCAGAGCAGTTTTTTCTTTCTTTCATTGTGGCTTCTTCCACCCTCATGCACTCCATAGGTCTCTCCTCTTCTTCCTCTGAGCTCTAGCAGCCCCAGCTTGGCTGTTGTTGCTTTTTTAGATAGTAGTAAATTGGTTGATTTCTGGGAGAGAGTGACGCTGGGGACTGTCTATTCTGCCATCTTGACCGGAACTCTCGGGAACACCAATTTGAGTGCATGCTTTACTCCTCCATTGCTTTCTAAAGGGCTGCTCTCTACTTTTGAGACCCATTGTTGCTGTGAGGCTTGAATTTTAACTGAGAAAAGCTTGCCTGATTTTCTTGTATTTATTTGCATGGGGAATGTTGTAGAAGAGAGGTAAAAGACTAGATAGTGTTTCTCCACTTTCTAGTCTGCTTCCACTCTGGCAGTTCAGAACCAACAGCTTCTCTCACCTAAACAACCACAGGAGACTCCTAATGTGTCTTTTGACTCCTTCTTTCTCACACTGCTCTGTGTCCACACTGTAGTGATTCCAAAACACATATTTGGGTCTGTCCCACTCCTGCTTCAACTCTTCAGTGGCTCCCTGGAGCCTTCACAATAAACTCCTAATTCTCCAAGATCTTGTGCAAGACACTGAATGTTCTGGTCTCTGCCCATCTCTCTGGCCTCTCTCGACTATCCCCACCTTAAATTCTGCTCTCCAGTCGTACTGAGCTTCATGCTAACCCTTGCGTCCCAGCTTTTAACTCATGACCTTCTGTCTGCCTGAAACATTCAGCCTTCTCCATCCCACACCCTTATCTGTCTTTTCTCCTCTCGCCCTCTCAGTGCCTCCTCATCTGGCTAATTCCTTTAGAACACAGACGTTCTTCCTCCCAGAAGTCTTCTCTGCCTCCCTGGGCTGAGGTTCAGTGTCTCTCCTGCGGCAGGCTCCATTGCCTGCTCTACTAGCTGTGACTCCCCCATGACTCTGCAGGTACTGCATGTGTATGTTGTATTTTATGTACTCCCAGCCCTTTGCCCAAAATAGATGTTCAATAAATATTCATTGAATAAATTTGTCTCCAGGTGAGAATACAGATGACAGATTGGAACATTGCTTCATTGAACGTAGTGGACTTTGCAGTTTGTTAAAGAGATGATTAATTTATAAATCACACTGGTGGAGCCAAAGTTCTTCCATGAATGTCTGATAAACTTGAAATATGTATAATAAAATCTAGGGGTGTCCTATTAACATA
>NW_007789617.1:0-2126 GCF_000696425.1 Galeopterus variegatus
AAAAATTTCTTATCCACTTTTTTAGTTTTCAGTGGAAGGACTGCTTTGAATAACTGCCTTTGTTGCCAATCAGAAGCCTTGGCTCAATGCATTTTCCTCCAAACCACAGGTGCCTCATAAGAAATTGTTTTCCTTTATCCATAGGGGAAGCACACACTTTATGCTTGTAAAGAAAACATAAATGAAACCATAAATTTAGCCTTGTGTTGATGTTTAGAGTGGGTTTTTGTGTACTTATGGCAAATACGAATACCTTTAGAAATATTTACATAAATTAGTATGGATTAAAATTTACATATTTATTCCCTTACGTCAACAGCATTCAGAGTCCATAGCACCGTACTATAAGACAAGCAGTAGCACTGGACTATCTAGGATGTTTATTGTACAGCAACTGGTCAGCTTTCTCACAAACATATTTGCTACAGTTTTTTGCTCAGAGCCTGATGGTATATGAAGGCCATATTTTTTGCATGGTTTTGTGAGAATTGTTATTTTCCAGAAATCTGTATTATGTCTCAGTTTGTGAAGGTCTGACTCACAGTGGGTCCAGTGGGTCCCTGACCCCATCCTGCAGTTATTTCCCCAGTTTCAGAATGCATAATTGGAATCGACATACTTAGCAGCTGGCAGAATCCCCACATTGGTTTTCACTGTTTTTTCGCTGTCCATTGCTAAGGAGTTTCAATGTAAAATAACGACTTACATAATTTTTTGTTTTCTCTTGAGAGTGTCTCATGCTGCATCCTACATTGTTTGCCTCAATGCAGGCAAGAGAATTACTATGTAGATTATTACACTGATGGCCCCTAATGAATCACATCTCCTGATATCCATGTCCTTGTTCAGTTCCCTCTTAAAATGACTCTGGGCTTGACCGTGTGACCTACATTGGCCAAAGGGACACTGTATTGCTAGGGCTATTATCAGAATCCTGCTGACATAGCCAATTGTATTGCTAGGGCTAGGGCCCAACCCTTCAAACCTGTTGTACAGACTGGGTCACAGACCCCTCACATACAGGTCCACAAGCTAGGTAATTGGGAAAGATCCCAGGAGCTGTTGGCAGATGACACAAGCTCAGTCCTCAGCTTCTTCAGCTTGCAGCAGCAGTAGCCTCCAGCAGCAGTAGTGGCCTCCCCGTGGCTCCCCTGGGGGCATCCTGGGACGGGGGTGGCACCCCTGTGGATTAGAGCCCTTCGTCCTTTATACTTAAGTCCGATAACCCAGGACACCTGGATGTTCATGTGCAATTACATTAGACAACCAAGGAACACCTGGGCACACATGTGTATTTATATCAAATGCTTAGCAAGATTCTGAACATCTGAGGGTCCCTGACCATTTTCCTATATTTTCCCTACAGGCATCAACAAACGTGCGTCAAGGGGTGCTTGATAAGTGCTTGTATATTGGTTGCTATGTGTGTATATATGAAGAAGCCCTCTCTAGCTTAGGAAAGGGTAGCTTAGCTGACCTACTAGCCGAATGCAGCTGAATGAATGGTCCCAGGTGAAACCACTCCCCAACCAACCTATGGAACCTTGAGAAATTGCTTGTTGTTTTAAGCCACTGCATTATTGGTTTGTTATGCAGCAAGAGGTAACAGAGTCACTGTTAATATATTTTGGTGACTTTTGTTTGTGTGCTGTCTTCATTTTTAAGTAACACACGATTCCTGATGCCTATTTTATTTTCCCTCTAAGGTACATTCTAATTATTACCTATTGAACAATCAAGCAGCTGTAAAGCTACACAACTATGCCAGTTGTCAGGTTACAGCAATAGCTACGCTAATTGTATTGCTACTCAACTTTCATAATTAAAGCCAAAACGTTTCATTATTTTAGTTACACTAAGTTTCTATTTGTATTGTCAGGGCTAGGGCGCAGACCCTTCAAACCCATTGTACAGACTGGGTCACCAGACTCCTCACATGCCAGGCTAGGTCACCAGACCCCTCACACACAGGTCCACACTAGGTAATTGGGAAAGATCCCGGGAGCCACTGGCAGACAACATGAGCTCAGTCCTCAGCGGTAGCAGCTTACAGTACATCCCGTGACAGCAGCAGTGGCAGCCTTCTCAGGGTATCCCAGGGCTATTGTCCCAACAACAGCTTTCTG
>NW_007789618.1:0-2125 GCF_000696425.1 Galeopterus variegatus
TGGAACACGAATTCCAGTTGACCTGGCTCCTATACAGCTTTGCTATTACTTGTTAAACATACGGTCCAGCAACCAGAGGCTGAGAGGCATTAGCAGACCCATTAGATATTGATTCCTGGAGGTTCTATAAGCTCCACCCAGGGCCCCATCACAGGGCTCAGCTTAGTGGGCAAAAGCCTTCACAAAGCCTGACCAGGTGAAATGCTCAATGCCTTCACTCAAGAACTGCCCAGGTGAGTCAAGTTTCTGTAAGGCTAACAGAGCCACATAACTTTCCGGGCTGGAGGGAACCTGGAGGCTTAGGCAAAGGCTGAGCCTTGCCCAGGGCCATAATGACTCCTTCCCTGACAGCATTTAGGTGAGTCAGTGCCTGCCCAGGGCAGAGATGACTACTGCTTGGCCCAAATGCCCCTCTGGACCACAGGTGACCACAACCAGCCATGTGGGAACCTGGCAGGGTGCAGGCACAGGAGGAGGGCCAGTCTCCTGAGGCCAGCTGGGTGTGACTGGGGCAGCAGAGGCCACTGGGGAGACACACTGGACTCTTGACGCTCACCTGCCTACAAAGGACCCCCCACAACTGCCTTCAAGGCCCAAAATGCATGAATAGTGCTGCTACCCCAGGCCGCTGGGCCCTCTGATGACCATCCAGGGAAATCCTGAGGCTCAGTAAATTGACTGGAATGGGGACTCCTGGGCTGAAGAAGCTTCTCACTGGGACACCCAGGAAAACACTGAGCACAGGGCACCAGACTGAAAATCAGGAAACCTGGGACAAGCTGAGCGACCTCAGGAAGATCCACCTCTGTCCATGGAACTAGAGGACTCTGGGAGGCCCTTTCGGCCCTGACACTGCCCATTCTCTGCATCAGCCTCTGTCAGGGGCCTGGTGGGTGTCCCGCCACTCACCAGTAAGCACACTGCACGTAGGGGTTCAAGTACTATGCCTGGCACATTGTAGGAGCTTAATAAGTATTTTACAAATGAATGTTGAAAAGAAATGAAAAATGGCAATCAACACCCATGCAGACTGCAATTCCAGAAAGGCAGAGAGGAAGCCAGTCTCAGGGCCAGCATTCATCTGAGTCTTCCGTGGGGGGGACAAGCATAGTCCTGCAAAGCAGGAGCTCGTCTTGGGCGTGCCGCTGTCGTGCTGGCTCAGCCTGGGAGCAGCAGCAGGCCGGGGCAGCCCAGCCTCTGTTTATCTCACGGACTGGCCCATTGCTGCAGGGGACAGCAGCCCCACCGCCTGGAGGCCACTGCCCTCGTCCTGTTACCTTCTGCTCCAGCGTTCTTTCCAGAGCGTCCACTCGCAGCTGCTCCTTCCGCAAGCTGGCCTGGTAGGCAGCTTGCTCCTGCTGGGCCTTGCCTCGAACCTGGGCGATCTCGGCGTTGGCCCTGCAGAAACAGCGGGCTCAGAAACCTTCATCCTTAGCTCGAGATCCCCGTAGATGCCTACCGCCTCCCTCCTCCCAGCTCTGAGCAGGGGCAATGGTCTGGCTTCAGCTGCCACCAACTGGAGCCCAAGCATAGAAGCACATGAGACCCCATCCCCGATTCCCATTCCTACAATCCCAGGTGCTTTGTATACCCTGGACATTATGGAACATGCCCTTCACTTATCAAAATGATGCTAACTGAAAGTGTGCCATTATCTCAAGTCATACTGCAAAATGCCCATGGATTATCTGCCCTTTCCAAGCCAATGCCAGGGTGCCTGCCGTGGCAGGGGCTCATAAGGGGACCTTGGCAGCACCCCAAGGCTACATTACCTGTCCAGTTTCTCCTCTGCGTGCACCTTCAGAGCCTGGTACCTCTGCTCCTCCTTCTTCACTCGGGACAGGTACTCCTGTGCACACTTCTTCAGCACCTCTTCATTCTGATGTGACAGAAGACAGGGGTGAAACCCGTAAGAAGAAATGCCCAGGAGTGCTGGGAAACCAAGAACTCACTGATGCAGGTATAAACCCAGACAGCCAAGTCTGACTCTCCAGCCTTCAAGGACCCACTCCTTGGTGACTCAGGACGGACTTGCAGAATGCCTACCCCCCACCTGGGCTCCCCACATCCCTCCCGACCTGTGCCCACTTCTGCACCTGGCCTGGACGGCCTCCTACTCCACCCC
>NW_007789619.1:0-2125 GCF_000696425.1 Galeopterus variegatus
AGTCTCCCCATGCATTCATGTCTTCTGCTAAAGCTGAACACAGAGGCAGTTAAAAATGTCATTGTTATAGTCATATAGGTAAGAAGGACACATCATCTAGACATATGTGCAAGTACGCATTTGTGTAATATTTCAAACAGTAATCATAGATAAGAGCTGAACAAAATCTACATGATTATTTCACTGAAGATTGAGAAAAAGGGAATAGGTGTTAGCTGAAGGACTTAAACTTTGTGTCTTTGATTTTCAGACTAAAATCGGTAGTAAAAAAGAAAAAAATAAAAGATTAGACTTGGGATGGTAACAATGTAAGAAGACATTGTCTTCAATATTTGATCATAAGAAGGGATAGCTGTTCTTTCTTATGTTTCATGTCTTACAACCCCCGATTTCCCATTTGTTAGAAAAACCTCTGGCTGGCAGACTGAAATTGATCCATTGCTTTTGCTCATAGTCTCTCTACTGAAAACCAGTGATTGAATTTCTAGGTGCATACCTGTGCTATTCTATCCGTATTTGCCATATTTACAATTTTGATTATGATTATGATTATTTTATTTTATTTGGTCAATATACAATGTGGTTGATTATTGTGGCCCATTACCAAAACCTAATTTTGATTATTAAACTAGAATTATTCTGCATTTATTTTGAAAGTACACTGTACAAAAACAAACAAAATAAGTTATTGTAATTCAGATGTACTGTTAACACCCTCCAAATATAATAAAACACTGCCAATGAATTGTGAACCACGATTTGTGATGGTGGATCAAAAATATAAGTATTTTATCTTCTGCAGAAATAAGGAACTTTAATATATTGTAGAAAATTCTCACTCAGATTATGTCTTCTATTAGGATGTTTGTGAGAAGGAGTTATATAAACTGGCTTCAAATATATTTATATGTATACATGTGATTTCATTCTGTCAGTCTTAATTACTTTGAAGTATTTTCTTCACATACTAATCATGGATTATTGTTGACTTCAGAAATATTCAGAGGGCGGGAGGTGTCGGTGAACGGCCATAATAATCATATACATTGTATACTGACAAAATAAAAATTAAAAAAAAAAAAGAAATATTCAGCATTTTATTCTCCAACATTCTATTCTTTTTCATAAAATTCATATTTATTTTAAAAGTTTGAACACTAATGTAACAAATTATCTTATACATTTAATTGTGTAAAAGCTCCATGTTGGAATGTTGTAGTAATCAAAATCTTTAATTATGAAGATAAATTCAGAATTCTAAGTATACCAGTGAACTTATTTGTGACTTTTATACTTTTGGAATTGGGGTTATTTTTCTACAGAATGATCACATCCTACTCATTGATGTCTAAAACATTTTAAAACTCTAAAATTTGACTTTGCCATTATTTAAAGTTTATTTGCTACAGGTTTACTTACTACACAATCTTCATTCCCCAAACCAATTATATAAAATAACTAAAGATCACATTACAGAGCTGCATGGGTTGATATACCTCCCAGTGAGAATACTGAAGTTAGTTTTTCATGCACAACGGGCACTTGACCTTCCATAAACCTGTAAAGAATAGGAAATATAGGCTCATTTGTGAAGAAAGATTTTCATTACTTACCCTAATGTAGCAGAAAAACTCTGCCCTTAGATGGCTTCATTTATGCATTGCACTGTTTTGAAACACAGATATTTTGTGACACTCAGAAGCAGTATCACCATATAAAATTACCTAAAAGTATTTTAATTTATAGATCGTACGTGTCTGTCACACATATGTGTGTGTGCCTTTACTTATAGAGTTCGATTTCTTAATACTCATTACCAATAGTAATAGAAAAAAAGAATACCTTTCAAACATTTTATTTAAATATTTTTCCTCTATACTGTTGATAAAACTTTTCTTTGAATTAACTTTAATAACAGAATTTATGCCAAAATAGAAAACATTTATGGCATAGACAAAATATAGTATTTATGTGTAAACCGGGTGATTGATTTGACTACTGTGTGTCGCAGATTAAAAATAAATTAAAATTAAAGCAATAAATTATTTAAGTTTTTTAAATAATAAAGTTAAAAGAATAAAATGTTAAAAATTAGAATGAGGGAAGCTTAATGTTATACAATTTG
>NW_007789620.1:0-2124 GCF_000696425.1 Galeopterus variegatus
AGTGGGGCTCACCTGCAAAGCAAGGGCAGGGCAGCCAGCCGACTCCCTAGGCTGCAGTGAAGGGGCTGCGCCTGCGCAGACTGCCTTCCACCTGTCCACATAGAGTCCTGGTTACCAAAGGCAGGTGCCCTATGGCTCTGTAAGTCAAATGCTCCTGAGTTTCATGCATTCTTTCCTGGAAGTCGACGTAGTGCCACTTTGCTTCCTCTCACTGATTGCCAGTGTGTGCCGAGAGACCTGGAGACCTTGAGAAAGGACTCAGCAGTCAGTATGTATAGTGGACTGTCCTTTTCCATTTCTCTACAGGGCCACACATTCTTATTCTGTCCTGTTCAAACTCTCTCAGTCTCCTCAGTCACTGTCCCTTCTGGGGCCCAGGTGATTCTGAGAACTCCCAGGGAGGGTCTCGTGAATTGCAGGTTGGGTCCCAGCCTGGTTGGTGGCAGTGAGGGTTCTGCCACCAAGTTACGGTCCCTTGTCAGAGGCTAGAACTGCAGGTGAGAGCCCTGGGCAGACCCTGCAGCCATCCAATGCAGGGCATCCACCTGGACTTTCTCTGCTTTGGTCCCTGGGGGAAGAGGCAGGTGAGCGGGTTTTGCAGTAGGCTTCTGTTTTAGTCTGTTTTGTATTGCTATAACAGAAATACCTGAGACTGGGTAATTTATAAAGAAAAGAGGTTTATTTGGCTTATGATTTTGGGATGGTTGCATCTGGCATGGGCCTAAGGCTGCTTCTACTCATGGCAGCAAAGTGGCAGGGAGCCGGCGGGTACAAGCAGATCACATGGCGAGAGGAAGCAAGAGAGAGAGAGAGGATGTGTCAGGGTCTTTTAAACAACAAGCTCTCACGGGAACTAATAGAGCGAGAACTCACTCATTAATCCCCCTCCCCCAGGGAGAGCATTAATCCATTCATGAGGGATCCACCGCTGTGACTCAATCAGTTTCCAACACTGCCACATTGGAGATCAAATTTCCACATGAGTTTTGGAGGGGACAACACATCCATACTCCATTATTCCGCTCCTGGCCCCCCCAGAGGGCAGCACTGGTGCCTGTAGCTTTTCCAGATGGATGCTGCACATTACCCATGGCCCTCCAGTTCTGGGGTCCTAGCAGAAGCCCTGCTGTCTTGGCTCTACTAGACATTTCCCTGGTGAGGGCTCTCTGTGGGGGATCTGACCCCACATTCCTGCTCGGCATTGCTCTAGCAGATGGCCTCTGTGGTGGCTCTGCCCCTGTGTGCCTCAATCCCCAGGCTTTTCCATACATCCTCTGAAATCTGGGTGGAGGCTGCCATGCCTCCACTGCTCTCATGTCCTGCTGGCCTGCAGACTAAACACAACGTGGACACCACCAAGGTTTTGGGCCTCTACCGTCCAGGGCTGATGCACGAACCACACTTGGGGCCGCTCCAGCTGGAGCAGCTGGGATGCAGGGAGCATGATCCCGAGGGCAGCTGCACCCCAGGTCCGTCCTCCAGGACAACTCAGTCCTTCTAGGCCTCAGGGCCTGTGATGGGTGGGGCACCCTTCCAGACTTCTCAAATGCCTTTAGGGCATTTTTTCCATTGTTTTGGTTCTTAGCATCTGGCTGCCTCACTGACAAGATAATGTCTTTAACAAACAGTTTATCTGTTTCACCCTTGCATTTTTCTCCTGCTCTCCACTTCTCTACTGCATTACCAGGCTACAAATTTTCCAAAACCTTACCCTCTGCTTCCCTTTTAAATTCTGGCTTAACATTATGCCTTTGCTGTCATAACTCAGAGTAGGCTGTTAGAAGTAGCCATGCAGTGTCCTTAATGCTTTGCTGCTTAGAAATTTCTTTGGCTAAGTGCTCTGGTTCACAACTCTTAAGATCCAAATTCCACAAAGTCCAAGGGCATGGACACAATGCAGCCAGGTTCCTTGCTATGGTGTAGCAGGAGTTATCTTTTGTCCAATTCCCAATAAGTCCCTCATTACTATCTGAGACCTCATCATCCACATGGCCTTTACTGTCCTCATTTCTATCAGCATTCTGCTCGCCACCACAGAAGTCTCTAAGACATTCCAAATTTTGCCTTGTATTTTTCTCTTCTTCTGAGTCCTCCAAACTCCTCCAACTTTTGCCCATTACCCAG
>NW_007789621.1:0-2124 GCF_000696425.1 Galeopterus variegatus
CACACACACACACACACACACACACACACACACACACACACACACACACACACACACACACACACTTTGTTCCCCAGTTATACCAAAACTATTTCATATTTCTGGAACATAGTGTGTTAGCTCATGCATCTTTTCCCAAGTTCTATCCTGGAACGCTCTTACTAATCCTTCAGTACTTAACTCGCATGTCACTTCCCTGGGAAGCCTTACGCCTTCATCTGGGCTTCACTAATAAATTGCATGTACATACCTCTTCCTTAGTTCTGGCTACTGTTTATCATAATTGTTGGGTTACATGCCAGCCTCTCACTCCAGATGGGGAACCGCATGTCCACATATCCACAGCTGCTCTTTTTTTTCATCCTTGTGGCCTCTACCATTGCCAATGCCTAATCATAGTAGGTACTCAGAGCATACTCCAAAGAATAAATGCATTTCCTCCCATCCTCTCCACGATCCACATAATGAGTATGTGAAATGCTGGAGCTAAGGTATAGAGGGTTCTGTGATTTGTATATCACACAGCCCTTATGTGGTAGGGGCAGGCTGAAATCCACTCTTCTGACTCTGGAAGGGCAAATTTGGAGACATTGTACCTTTCTATAATATTTCAATAAATAATATAGAAAAATTGGGATACATTTTTTGGGATACATTTCCCCAAAGCAAGATTAATTTATTTTCCTCTCCAAAGTCTTACCCTGATTATACTCCAGAAACCCATTCCTGCTACATCAGGAAATTTACATGAGACTTTCTCCTTGAGAAGTGTGTCAATTGTAAAGTCTCCTTATTCTTTGTGCCTTGTGTCTTGGTGCTGGTTTGGTTCTTTTTTCTGTCTATCCCACCTTCTCTTCTCTTGGCTGTTGGCCTGTCCTAGACCTCAATACCTATCTGTTCCAGAAGTGATGGCTGCTTCTGAGCCCTGGCTCATCATGTGGCTCCGGGGATTCACCAACTCATCCAGACCGATACGGACTAGTGTTTTCTGGAAACCTACAAAGTATAGGACTTTCAAACCATGGCCTTATCCAGAGCTTATGTGCATGGGTGCTGTCTGACTTGTGATGATTTGACTATCTTTTATTGCCACTCTCCAGCATGGAGATAGTCAAACCTTAGCCCCTAGCTTCCTGGATTTCATCCTAACCTTGATCTACTCAATGCTAAATTTCTCAATTTATTGCCACAGATCATTGCTGCCCATGGCATTTCACTTTGGCTTTATTATTATGTAGATGTGTAGCTGCTAGATAACTAGAAATTCCACAAGAAGCAAATAGAACATTCTATAATTTTCTATAGAAATTGGCTCTAACAGTTATTATAGAATTTATCATAGAATTATTACATTGAATATAAAATTTATTATATTATAAAAATAATATATAATTTTCTATAGAAATTGGCTTTAGATTGTTCCTGCTTGTTGATATTTTTTTCAAATGAAAAGTAAGCAGAAATAACTCCAGAACTGTGCTGTCCAATGTGTAAAACACGTGTAGCTATTAAGCCTTGTAATATGCCTAGTCCTAATTGAGATGTTCCGTAAGTATAAAACACACATCTGATTTCAAAGACAGCATGAAAAAAATATACTTATTAATTTTGATACTAATCATTAAGTTGAAATGATAATATTTTATATATTTGGGGTTAAATAAGTTGTTAAAATTAATTTTCCTATTTCTTTTTACTTTTTTAATGTTGATAACAAAACATCTAAAATTACACGTGTGGCTTGCATTATTCTCTACTGGACTGCTCTGCTGTAGAGGATATGCCTTGTGGTTCTTGAACATTAGTAAGTTAAATATGTATAGATGGAATGGAAAGTTAGTGCAGAATTTAAAAAGCAGAAAAGGTTATGAATGACAGAAGGAAGCTTCTGTTCGAATTTTTCAATTTATGTTCCCTGTATACACTGACATGTCACCTGCCTTGACAAGCTTTTAAGAAGATCTGATAATCTCCAGAGAAATGAGGCTGAGCCAAATGGCATCTGTCTAAGGCTCGCTGCATGGTGCCTAACCTCAGAGGCTCAAAACCAATATTAACTTTTGTTGTTTATTTTACCTTAGCACTTAAATATCCCTTAGATTTATTACCTTTAGGTTTTTGATT
>NW_007789622.1:0-2124 GCF_000696425.1 Galeopterus variegatus
TCTCTGACCTCTAGACTTAGATTTACAGTGCTCCTGTGATAAGATCAGGCCCACCCTGACAATCACTTCTCCCTTTTGATTAATTCAAGGTCAACTGAGTAATAACCTTAATTGTATCTGCAAATTTCCTTTTGCATAAAATGTACCCTAAACATAGACATAACACCAGGGGGAATATATCACAGGGGCCATCCTAGAATTCTGCTTACTATCCCTATATTAGTCATCTGGAATAAAAACATGTTGGTCTTTTGGACCCCTGAAACAGGATTCTGTGAGAGAAATTTATCTGAAACTAAGGAAGTAATTCTAATGGGATGTGTGACATTTTTAACATGACATTTCTGAGGAAGCCGTTTTTACATAGCCAAAAAATAAAATTAAAGTTAAAAAATAAACTTTCAGCTTATGAAAAAGTAAGTACTGTGTGCACCAGACCTCCACACTCCATTTCTCGAACCCATCTCCATTCTGGAACAACATCCCTTCCCAGCATTAGGGTGTGGGACAGAGGTTCACGATACCTGCTTTAATTAGGTGATTGTCTACATAGAACTACATATGGGGACAGACACAAGCAGCCTCAAAACTTCCAAATGGTAAAGCAATGTCATGATGATGATGATGATGATGATGATGATAACAATAATAATAATACTGGCTAGTATTTATTAAGTGATTCCTTCAAGCCAGGCACTGTACTCAGTGTTTTATTTTGTTTTTAATGTTTTATTATGAGATGATTGAGATTTACATGCAGTTATAAGAAATAATACAAAGGGATCTCTTATATTTTTTACCTAGTTTCCTCTAATGGTAACATCTAGAATAACTATAGTGCAATTTTACAACTGGGAACTGACATTGATACAATCCACTGACCTTATTCATCTATCACCGGATTTATATGCATCCATGTGTATGTATTTGTGTGTCTGTAAATTGTAGTTCTATGCAATTGTATCACGTGTAGCTTCATGGGACCACTGCCAAAGTCTAGATACAGAACAATTCCATCACCATAAAGATCCTTCGTGTTGACCTTTTATAACTACAACCCCTTCCCTCCTGCCTCTGTACCTCTGTCCTTAACCCGTGGCAACCATTCATCTCTTCTCTATTTCTATAATTTTGTCATTTCACAAATGTTACATCAATGTAGTCATACAGTATGTAACCTTTCAGACTGGCTTTTGTTAGTCATCATTATTCTCTGGAGATCCATTCAAGTTATTGTATTTATAAATAATTCATTCCTTTTTATTACTAAGTAGTATTCCATAGTATGGATATACCAGCTCGTTTAACCATTCACCTGTTGGAATACATTTGGATTGTTTCCAGTTTGGACTATTACACATAAGCTACTATGAACATTCACATACAGGATTTTTTTTCTGTGAGCATAAATTTTCATTTCTCTGGGATAAATGCCACCTGAGTGCAATTGCTGGGACATATGGAAGTTGTCATATTTATTGTATAAGACACTACCAAATTGTTTTCCACAGTGGCTATACCATTCTACCTACACTCCCACCGCCAATGTACTTGTATGCATAATGGTTTCTCTACATCCCCACCAACTTTTGGTGTTGTCACTATTTTTTATGTTAGCAATTCTGATAGGTGTTCAATAACATCTCATTGTAGTTTTATTTTGCATTTCCCTAATGGCTAATGATTTTTAATGTCTTTTCATGTGCTTATTTACCATCTGTATATCCTCTTAGTGAAATACCTCTTATGTCTTTTGTCTATTTTCTAGTTGATTGTTTTTGTTTTTATTTTACTGTTAATTTTTGTGGGCTCTTTATATATTCCTTTGTCAGATACATGTTTGCATTGATTTCCTCCAAGTCTGTAGTTTGTCTTTTTATCCCCTAAACAGGATCTTTCACAGAGCAGAAGGTCCAATTTATCAATCCTTTCTTTTATGGATCATGCTTTTGATGTCAGTTTCAAGAATTCTTTATGTAGTGCTAGATCCTAAAGATATTCTCCTATAGTTTTCCTAACAAATTTATAGTTTTACACTTTACATTTTACATTTAAGGCCACTACCCACTTTGAGTTAATTTTTGCATAAGGTGTGAGATTTAGGTCAATGTTCTTTTTTTTTTT